>NW_027142811.1:0-149792 GCF_026170545.1 Melanerpes formicivorus
GGGGTAGGTCTGGGGCTGGGCTAGAGCTGAGCTGGAGCTGGGCTGGGGGCCGGAGTCTGGGGGTAGGGCTGGGGGCTGGGATGGGGGTGGGACTGGGGCTGGGGGTTGGGGCAGGGCTAGGGATGTCTAGGGGTCTGGGGCCAGGGCTGGGGGCACGGCTGGGGACTGGGCAGGGCTGGGGCCGGGGCTGCAGGCAGGGCTGGGGGCTGGGCCCGGGGTAGGGGCTGGGCAGGAGGTAGGTCTGGGGCTGGGCTGGGGCTGAGCAGGGGCCAAGGCTGGGGCCTGGGCTGGGGCAGGGCTGGATCAGGGCTGGGGGCTATGTCTGGGGGCAGGGCTGGGGTAGGGCTGGGGCTGGGCTGGGGGGCTGGGGCTGGGGCAGGGTCTGGAGCCGGGGCTAAGGCCTGGGCCTGGGGCCGGGGTTGGAGCCAGTGCTGGGGGCTGGGGGCAGGGGCTGGGGCCGGGGCTGGGGGCACGGCTGGGTCTGGGCTGGGGCCAGAGCTGGGGCCGGGGCTGGGGCAGGGCTGCAGGCAGGCCTGGGGGCCGGGGCTGGGGCTGGGCTGGGGGCTGAGGCAGGACTGTTCTAGTGGCTGGGGCTGGGCTGCGGGCAGTGCCGGGGGAGAGGCTGGGGGCTGGGCGGGGGGGTCGGGGCCTAGGGGTAGGGCTGGGGATGGGGCTGGGATGGGGGCGGGACTGGGGCTGGGGTTGGGACAGGGCTAGGGATGGCCAGGGGTCTGCGGCCAGGGCTAGGGGCAGGAGTGGGGCCCGGGCAGGACAGTTCTGGGGGCTGGGGCTGGGGCTGGGAGCAGGGCTCGGGCTGGGGCTTGGGGCTAGGGCTGGGGCTAGGGCAGGGCTGGGGAAGGGCTGGGGCTGGGATGGGGGCCGGGGCTGGGGCTCGAGCTTGGGCTGGGGCAGGGCTGGAACCGGGGCTGAGGCCGGGGCTGGGGGCAGGGCTGGGGCAGGGCTGGGGCCAGGGCTGTGGGCTGACCTGGGGCTGGGGCAGGGCTGGGGCCGGGGCTGGGGGCTGGGCCCGGGGTAGTGGCTGAACAGGAGGTAGGTCTGGGGCTGGGCTGGGGCCAAGCAAGGGCCGGGGCTGTGGGCTGAGCTGGGCTGGGGCAGGCCTGAGGCCGGGACTGGAGCTGGGGCAAGACTGTTCTGGGGGCTGGGGTTGGGCTGCGGGCAGGGCCGGGGGGAGGGGCTGGGGCTAGGCTGAGGCTGGGGCAGGGCTGGAGCCAGGGCTGTGGGGCTGGGCTGGAGCCGGGGCTGGGGCCTTGGCTGCGGGCAGGGCTGGGGCTGGGTCCGGGGTAGGGGCTGGGCAGGAGGTAGGTCTGGGGCTGGGCTTGGGGACTGAGCAGGGGCCGAGGCTGGGGCCTGGGCTGGGGCAGGGCTGGGGCAGGGCTGGGGGCTATGTCTGGGGCAGGGCTGGGGTAGGGCTGGGGCTGCGGCAGAACTGGGGCCGGAGCTGGGGCTGGGGCTGGGGGCAGGGCTGGGGGCAAGGCTTGGGCAGGGACTGGGGGCTGGTCTGGGGTTGATCTGGGTCTGGGCTGGGGCCAGGGCTAGGGTAGGGCTGGACTGGGGTAGGGCTGGTGCTGGGTTCGGGGCTGGGGGCTGGAGCCGCAGCTGGGGACTGGGCTGGGGGTAGGTCTGGGGCTGGGCTAGAGCTGAGCTGGGGCTGGGCTGGGGCAGGGCTGGAACAGGGCTGGGGCAGGGCTGAGGCCTGGGCTGGGGGCTGGGGGCTGGGGGCAGGGCTGGGGCTGGGCTGGGACCGGGGCTGGAGCTGGTGCTGGGGGCTGGGGGCTGGGCCTGGAACAGGTCGTTGGGGTAGGGCTGGGGCTGGGATGGGGGCGGGACTGGGGCTGGGGCAGGGGCAGGGCTAGGGATGGCCAGGGGTCTGCGGCCGGGGCTGGGGGCAGGAGTGGGGCGGGGGCAGGACAGTTCTGGGGGCTGGGGCTGGGGCTGGGAGCAGGGCTGGGGACGGGGCCTGGGGCCCAGGCTGGGGGCAGGAGCCAGGGCAGGGGCTGGGCTGGGGCTAGGGCTGGGGCTAGGGCAGGGCTGGGGAAGGGCTGGGGCTGGGATGGGAGCTGGGGCTAGGGCTGGGGCTGGGGCTGGGGCTGGAGCTGGGGGCTGGGGGCAGCGCTGGAACCGGGGCTGAGGCTGGGGCTGGGGGCAGGGCTGGGGCTTGGCTGGGGCCAGGGCTGTGGGCTGAGCTGGGGCTGGGGCAGGGCTGGAGCCGGGGCTGTGGGCTGAGCTGGGGCTGGGGCAGGCCTGAGGCCGGGGCTGGGGCTGGGCTGGGGGCTGGGGCAAGACTGTTCTGGGGGCTGGGGTTGGGCTGCGGGCAGGGCCAGGGGAGGGGCTGGGGCTAGGCAGGGGGCTGAAGCCGGGGCTGGGGGCTGGCTGGGGCAGGGCTGGAGCCGGGGCTGTGGGCTGGGCTGGGGCGGGGCTGGGGCAGGGCTGGAGCTGGGGCGGGGCCCGGGGCTGCGGACAGGGCTGGGGCTGGGCCCGGGGTAGGGGCTGGGCAGGAGGTAGGTCTGGGGCTGGGCTGGGGGCTATGTCTGGGGCAGGGCTGGGGTAGGGCTGGGGCTGGGCTGGGGGGCTGGGGCTGGGGCAGGGCTGGGGCTGGGGCAGGGCTGGAGCCGGGGCTGGTGCTGGGGCTGGGGGCAGGGCTGGGGCTGGGCCCGGGGTAGGGGCTGGAGCCGGTGCTGGGGGCTGGAGCCGGGGCTGGGGCTGGGGCTGGAAGAGGTCTGGGGTAGGGCTGGGGCTGGGATTGGGGCGGGGACTGGGGCTGGGGCTGGTACAGGGCTAGGGATGGCCAGGGGTCTGCGGCCGGGGCTGGGGGCAGGAGTGGGGCCAGGGCAGGACAGTTCTGGGGGCTGGGGCTGGGGCTGGGAGCGGGGCTGGGGCCGGGGCTGGGGCTGGGGGGCTGGGGCAGGGTCTGGAGCCGGGGCTAAGGCCTGGCCTGGGGGCAGGTCTGGGGCCGGGGCTTGGCCTGGGCCAGGGCTGGGGCTAGGGCTGTGGTCTGGGCTGGGGCTGGGGCAGGGCTTGGGGCTAGGACTAGGGCAGGGCTACGGCTGGGCTGGGGAAGGGCTGGGGCTGGGGCTGGGGCTGGGATGGGGGCGGGACTGGGGCTGGGGTTGGGGCAGGGCTAGGGATGGCCAGGGGGCTGGGGCTGGGCTGCGGGCAGGGCTGGGGGAGGGGCTGGGGCTAGGCTGGGGGCTGGGGTCGGGGGTGTGGATTGGGCTGGGGGAAGGGCTGGAGCTGGGGCTGTTGGCTGGGCTGGGGCCGGGGCTAGGGCTGGGGCTGGGGGCAGGGCTGGGCTGAGGCTGGGGCTGGGGCAGGGGCTGGGGCTGGGCTGGGGGGGCAGCGCTGGGGCTGGGCTGGTGCAGTGCTGGGCAGGGGCTGGGGCCGGGGCTGCGGACAGGGCTGGGGCTGGGCCCGGGGTAGGGGCTGGGCAGGAGGTAGGTCTGGGGCTGGGCTGGGGCTGAGCAGGGGCCGAGGCTGGGGCCTGGGCTGGGGCAGGGCTGGGGCAGGGCTGGGGGCTATGTCTGGGGCAGGGCTGGGGTAGGGCTGGGGCTGGGCTGGGGCTGGGGCAGAACTGGAGCCGGAGCTGGGGCCTGGGGGCTGGGGGCAGGGCTGGGGGCAAGGCTTGGGCAGGGACTGGGGGCTGGGCTGGGGTTGATCTGGGTCTGGGCTGGGGCTGGGGCTAGGTCTAGGGTAGGGCTGGACTGGGGTAGGGCTGGTGCTGGGTCCGTGGCTGGGGGCTGGAGCCACGGCTGGGACTGGGCTGGGGGTAGGGCTGGGGCTGGGCTAGAGCTGAGCTGGAGCTGGGCTGGGGCCGGAGTCTGGGGGTAGGGCTGGGGCTGGGATGGGGGTGGGACTGGGGCTGGGGTTGGGGCAGGGCTAGGGATGTCTAGGGGTCTGGGGCCAGGGCTGGGGGCACGGCTGGGGACTGGGCAGGGCTGGGGGCCGGGGCTGCAGGCAGGGCTGGGGCTGGGCCCGGGGTAGGGGTCTGGGCAGGAGGTAGGTCTGGGGCTGGGCTGGGGCTGAGCAGGGGCCAAGGCTGGGGCCTGGGCTGGGGCAGGGCTGGATCAGGGCTGGGGGCTATGTCTGGGGCAGGGCTGGGGTAGGGCTGGGGCTGGGCTGGGGGCTGGGGGCTGGGGCAGGGTCTGGAGCCGGGGCTAAGGCCTGGGCCTGGGGCCGGGGTTGGAGCCAGTGCTGGGGGCTGGGGGCAGGGCTGGGGCCGGGGCTGGGGGCACGGCTGGGTCTGGGCTGGGGCCAGAGCTGGGGCCGGGGCTGGGGCAGGGCTGGGGCAGGGCTGGGGCCGGGGCTGGGGCAGGGCTGCAGGCAGGCCTGGGGCCGGGGGCTGGGGCTGGGCTGGGGGCTGAGGCAGGACTGTTCTAGTGGCTGGGGCTGGGCTGCGGGCAGTGCCGGGGGAGAGGCTGGGGCTGGGCGGGGGGGTCGGGGCCTAGGGGTAGGGCTGGGGATGGGGCTGAGATGGGGGCGGGACTGGGGCTGGGGTTGGGACAGGGCTAGGGATGGCCAGGGGTCTGCGGCCAGGGCTAGGGGCAGGAGTGGGGCCCGGGCAGGACAGTTCTGGGGGCTGGGGCTGGGGCTGGGAGCAGGGCTCGGGCTGGGGCTGGGGGCTAGGGCTGGGGCTAGAGCAGGGCTGGGGAAGGGGCTGGGGCTGGGATGGGGGCCGGGGCTGGGGCTCGAGCTTGGGCTGGGGCAGGGCTGGAACCGGGGCTGAGGCCGGGGCTGGGGGCAGGGCTGGGGCAGGGCTGGGGCCGGGGCTGGGGGCTGGGGCCCGGGGTAGTGGCTGAACAGGAGGTAGGTCTGGGGCTGGGCTGGGGCCAAGCAAGGGCCGGGGCTGTGGGCTGAGCTGGGGCTGGGGCAGGCCTGAGGCCGGGACTGGAGCTGGGGCAAGACTGTTCTGGGGGCTGGGGGTTGGGCTGCGGGCAGGGCCGGGGGAGGGGCTGGGGCTAGGCTGAGGCTGGGGCAGGGCTGGAGCCAGGGCTGTGGGCTGGGCTGGAGCCGGGGCTGGGGGCCTTGGCTGCGGGCAGGGCTGGGGCTGGGTCCGGGGGTAGGGGCTGGGCAGGAGGTAGGTCTGGGGCTGGGCTGGGGCTGAGCAGGGGCCGAGGCTGGGGCCTGGGCTGGGGCAGGGCTGGGGCAGGGCTGGGGGCTATGTCTGGGGCAGGGCTGGGGTAGGGCTGGGGCTGCGGCAGAACTGGGGCCGGAGCTGGGGCTGGGGCTGGGGGCAGGGCTGGGGGCAAGGCTTGGGCAGGGACTGGGGGCTGGTCTGGGGTTGATCTGGGTCTGGGCTGGGGCCAGGGCGTAGGGTAGGGCTGGACTGGGGTAGGGCTGGTGCATGGGTCCGGGGCTGGGGGCTGGAGCCGCGGCTGGGACTGGGCTGGGGGTAGGTCTGGGGCTGGGCTAGAGCTGAGCTGGGGCTGGGCTGGGGCCGGGGCTGGAACAGGGCGGGGGGCAGGTCTGGGGCTGGGCTGGGGGGCCGGGGACTGGGGGGTAGGGCTGGGGCTTGGGCTGGGATGGGGGCAGGACTGGGGCTGGGGTTGGGGCAGGGCTAGTGATGGCCAGGGGGCTGGGGCTGGGCTGCGGGCAGTGCCGGGGGAGGGGCTGGGGCTGGGCTGGGGGCTGGGGCCGGGGGCTGGGGCCGGGGCTGGGGGCAGAACTGGGGCTGGGGCTAGGGCCGGGGCTGGGGGCAGGGCTGGGGTGGGGTTGGGGCTGGGGCAGGGCTGTAGCTGGGGATGGGGGCAGGGCCGGGGCTGGGGGCTGGGCCCAGGGGTTGGGGTTTGGGGTGGGGGGTAGGTCTGGGGCTGTGCTGGGCCTGAGCAGAGGCCGGGACTGGGGCCTTGTTTGGGGTAGGGCTGGGCTGGGGCTGGGGCAGAACTGGGGCTGGAGGTGAGGCTGGGGGCTGGGGGGCACGGTTGGGGGCAAGGCTTGGGCCGGGGCTGGGGATGGGCTGGGGGCTGAGCTGGGGCTGGGGCAGGCCTGAGGCCGGGGCTAGGGCGGGGGGCTGGGGCAGGGCTGGGGTCTATGTGTGGGGCAGGGCTGGGGTAGGGGCTGGGGCTGGGGCAGAACTGGGGCCGGAGCTGGGGCCGGGGCTGGGGGGGCAGGGCTGGGGGCAAGGTTTGGGGCCAGGGCTGGGGATGTGCTGGGGCTGAGCTAGGGGCTGGGGCCAGGGCTGGGGCTGGGGCAGGGCTGGGGCTGGGGCTGGGAGCAGGGCTGGGGCCTGGGCTGGGGTCTGGAGCCAGGGCAGGGGTTGTTCTGGGGGCTAGGTCTAGGACAGGTCTGGGGGCTGGGGGCATGCCTGGGGCTGGGCTGGGAGCTGGGGCCGAAGCTGGGACAGGGCTGGGGCAGGGCTGGGTTCTGGGCTGGGTCCAGTGTTGGGCTGGGGCTGGGGCAGGCCTGGGCTGGGGGCTGGGCTGGGGTTGGGGCCGGGGTTGAGGGCTGGGCTGGGGCTGGGGCTGGGGCAGGGCTGTGTGTCAGGGCCGGGGCTGGGGCTGGGCTGGGGGGCAGGGCAGGGCCAGGGCTGGGAGACTGGGCTGAGCTGGAGCTGTGGGCAGGGCTGGGGCTGCGCTGGGGCAGGGCTGGAGCCTAGAGTGTTGGCTGGGCTGTGGCTGGGCTATGGCGGGGGTGGTGCTGAGGGCTGGGCTGGGGCTGGGCTGAGGCTGGGTTGGGGCTGGGCTGGGGCAGGGCTGGGGCTGGGCTGGGGCAGGGCTGGGGGTGGGGCTGGGGCTGGGCTGAGGCTGCGTTGGGGCTGGACTGGGGCAGGGCTGGGGCTGGGCTGTGGACAGGGCAGGGGCTGGGGCTGGGACAGGGATGTGGTTGAGCTGGGGCCTGGGTTAGGGCAGGACTGGGCTGGGGGCTGGGCTGGGGCTAGGGCTGGGGCTGGGGCGGGGCTGGGGCAGGGCTGGAGCCAGGAGTGTTGGCTGGGCTGGGGCTGGGCTGAGGCTGGGTTGGGGCTGGGCTGTGGGCTGGGGCTGGGGCTCGGCTGGCAGCAGGGGCTGGGCCAGGGATGGTGCAGGGCTGGGGCCGAGGCTGGGGCCGGGGCTGGCGCAGGGTGGGGGCAGGGCTGGGCAGGGACTGGGGCTGGGCTAGGGGCTGGGTCCGGGGCTGGGGCTGGGCTGGGTCCTTGGCTGGGTCCAGGGCTGGGCTGGGGCTGGGGTAGGGCTGGGGTCGAGGCTGGAACCTAGGCTCGGGTAGATTTGGGGTTGAGCTGCGGCTGCAGCTGGGGTCAGGCTGGGGCATGAATGGGTTGGGGGCTGGGGCAGGGCTGGGGCAGGGGCTGGGGCTTGGCTGGGGGCTGAACCGGGGCTGGGGCTGGGCTGGGGCCAAGGCTGGGGCTGGGGCAGGTCTGGGGCTGGGGGCATGGCTGGGTCCGGGGCTGGGTCCGGGGCTGGGGTGGGGACTGGGGCAGGGCTGGGGTAGGGCTGTGGCTGGGGCAGAACTGGACCCTGAGGTGAGGCCGGGGCTAGGGGCAGGGCTGTGGGCAAGGCTTGGGCCAGGGCTGGGGCTGGGCTGGGAGCCGGGGGCCACGGCTGGGGACAGGGCTGGGGCAGGGCTGGGGCTGGGCTGGGGGTAGGGCTGGGTCTGGACTGGGGCTGAGCTGGGGCTGGGCTGGGGCTGGGCTAGGGGCTGGGGCCAGGGCTGGGGGGCTGGGCTGGGCTGGGGGCTGGGGCTGGGGCTGGGGCTCAGCTGGTGGCAGGGCTGGGCCAGGGCTGGGGATGTGCTGGGGTTGAGCTGGGTCTGGGCTGGGGCCGGGGCTAGGGCAGGGCTGGGGCAGGGCTGGGGCCTATGTGTGGGGCAGGGCTGGGGTAGGGCTGGGGTAACGCTGGGGCTGGGCTAGGGGCTGGGGCCAGGGCTGGGGGCTGGGCTGGTCTGGGGGGCCGGGCTGGGTAAGGGGGCAGGGACTGGGGCTGGGCTAGGGGCTGGGGCCAAGGCTGGGGCTAGGCTAGGGGCTGGGTCCGGGGCTGGGGTGGGACTGGGGCAGGGCTGGGGTAGGGCTGTGGCTGGGGCAGAACTGGGGCCGGAGGTGAGGCCAGGGCTGGGGGCAGGGCTGGGGGCAAGGCTTGGGCCAGGGCTGGGGATGTGATGGGGCTGAGCTGGGTCTGGGCTGGGGCCGGGGCTAGGGCAGGGCTGGGGCAGGGCTGGGGCCTATGTGTGGGACAGGGCTGGGGTAGGGCTGGGGGTAACGCTGGGGCTGGGCTAGGGGCTGGGGGCCAGGGCTGGGGCTGGGCTGGTCTGGGGGCCGGGCTGGGTCAGGGGCAGGGACTGGGGCTGGGCTCGGGGCTGGGGGCTGGGGCTGGGGGGCTCAGCTGGTGGCAGGGCTGGGCCAGGGCTGGGGATGTGCTGGGGCTGAGCTGGGTCCTGGGCTGGGGCTGGGGCTAGGGCAGGGCTGGGGCAGGGCTGGGGCCTATGTGTGGGGCAGTACTGCAAGAAGGGGGGCCGCTTTAAACGACCAATTTGATCAGCGGATTCCACTTTATTGAGCATCAGACACATCTTATATACAGTTTGCTATAATTATGCCCACTTGGCAACATACTATTGGTTGCTCTCTAAAAGGTTACATCATTGTTTTCACAACTCTGTGGAATTCTTCCATCCGGCCTAATTGCTCTCTTTCCCAGATCTCGCCTCCTCCTTATCTTGCTTGCCTCCCATCTCAGGGGCAGCTGGGTTTCAGCATACCAAGCAATCGGCACTTTCTCACATCTCCCACTCCGCCACTATATCATCAACAGAGAATTCTTCAAGGCCTGAATTGCACAGGTGTTCCTGGGACCCATGTCCCCTCTTGCCCGACAACAATTCCCCCGTTTTTCTTTTGTGCAAGTAAGGCCTTGGAAGTTATTCTTTGAACACTTTGCATAATACAATTATAAACAAGTTTAACAATAATCAAAATGAGTACAATAATACCTAAGAACCTTAAAACTTACTACTATAATTAACAAACATATTTACATTAAGTCTGGGTATCCCTATCAGACACGTCTGAAAAAGTTCAATCAATTCATTATTACCTGTTATGTTGCATCTTTATTTTCTCTAGGATGGTCAAAAAATCATAATTTGTTTAAGGGTAGCAAGATTTCTTTAATCTGTAAAGGTAGATCTGGCCAGGCTCTAGCCTTACAGACAGAAAACTTGCAGGCAATCAGCAAGAGCAAAAGAGCTTCATTGCTTTGCTCAATCTAAAAATTACCCACAATAATGTGTTTTGCTCATCCTAGTAATTCTTTTATTGGTACCATTAAAAAACCCCCTTTTTTTTTTTTTTTTTTTTTTTTTTTTTTTTTTTTTTTTGCTACGGGATACTCTCTCTCTCTCTTGCTTATTAGAGCATCAGACAAGCTTAAGTACAACTTCAGCTAATTATGCCTACTAGCCATTATCTTACTGGCACATAACTGGGGTTGACTCCTCCTCTTGCAGTTTACACATCCTGACACAGCTGATCACAAGTTTCTGCTTATCAGTTCTTCGGGGCTCTCCAGAGCTCTCAGGGTCGTAAATAACTCAGGGGTTATTCTCGGCTTTCAGGGTTACACTAGTTCAATCAAGTCTCTGGTAGTCTGAGCACGGGTTCGATGCTTCTGCAGGTCATGTTCTGAGAAGTCTGTTGCTGTATCGAGACCTTTCTGAGCGATCCATTTCTCCACAGTAATTCCCCCGTTTTCTTTAACAACTACAAAGCTTCCTGATAACTTATTAATCCTATTCATAATACAATTATAAACAATCTTAACAACAATAATAACAATTACCACAATAATCAATATTCTAAGAGCTTCCTTAATAATCGGCAGGAATATACCCGCCCAAGAACCCAATAATGCTTTTAACCACATATCAATTATATTATCATCTTGTTTGATCTTTTTGGCATGTTCTTTTAACCAATCTATTTCCTTATGGATTGACAAACTATGATCCGACAAATTAAAGCAACACATACCTTCTACATCCTCGCAACCATGCCCTTGGGCTAAAAGCAAAAAATCTATAGCTGCTCTATTTTGCAATAATGCATGCCTCATGCTATCTTGGTCCATCAGTAATTCCTGCAATACAATATTCGTGACGTTGGCTTGCTTGACAGACCAACAAGCTAATTTTTCTATCTGTCTTAATGCTTGTGCAGCAGCAACTCCTGGCGCTAATATCGATGCAAACGCGTTTGCTGGCTTGGACCATAATTCCACTTCATCCTTACAATTTTTACCTAAGGTTTTTAAGCTTCTTTTTTTTCGCTTTTCTTGGCTAACATTCAACCATTGCCGATAGCTCGGAGCCATTAAGGTCAAACGGCCTAAGTAACATGGTCCCCCAAATATGTTGGCAGGAACTCCCTGCCAAGCTCGTGCTCCACATATCAAAAATATGCCTGGTGGTAATGCCTTTGCCGTATTGTTGTTCCATAAGGACTGTTTGCCGTTAATCCCATATGCTCCTAGCGGTTTATTTTGACTAAACCCACAAAAATCCCCAGTAGCGTTATAGTCTGCTAACTCTTTGGGTGTCAAGTCCATCCAGCCTTTACTTGATAATGATTTAACATATTGTGCAAAAGCCTTGCTTCTAGCTTGCTGCAACATCTGATTAAACTGATCCCTTAATTGTACATTACCAAACGCGGTTAAATACAGATTAGCTTGGCCCTCCAATTTTTTGCGTTGCTCATAAAACCCCCCAAAATACACACACGTCTGAGACTCATTTTTAACTTTCATTGCTCCTAATAACTCCAACTCTTGAGGGGGCCAAGATAATGCGGTATTTAAGCCTTGTACTAACTTCGCTGTACATTCAGATTCCTTATCAGCCTTTAGACAAACCCCTGTAGAATATGCTGCAAATTGATTCTTAACATATCCTGGCATTCCTATTAAGCATGTCCTAAAGGGATCCCCAGCTGACTGTAGTGATAGACAAAACTCTGATTGTCCTGTCATATTGGCCCAGGTCACCCACATGTTAGTTCTAGGATTTATATCATAAATCGCAGCACATCCTATCAGCTCCATTATCAGCACAATGATTATCCTCTTCATCTTTCAGGTCGTTGTATTGTCTACCGTCACTGGGCGTTATCGTATTGCCTGCCGTTACTGGGGCTGGTCTTATCCACCGACTCGGGATCCAACGAGGTCCTTCTGCTGTGGACACACAAAAATAACCTCTACCAATAAACAACACATCTACGGGTCCTAACCACCGCCCTGTTTGTTGGTCCCTATAAAGTACTTTCATCTGTATAGACCTTAAACCCCCTTGCTGCTGGTGTTTTACTACTGGTGGTATGTCCTCAGATCCAAAGATACACAGATGATTCAACACAAACAACAAGGAAGGGTTCTCCTTCCTTGTGCTTTTGCAAATACTGTTTTAATGTCTGATTCGCTCTTTCTATCACTGCCTGTCCCATTGGAGAATGGGGAATCCCTGTAATGTGCTTGATGTCCCATAACTGCATAAATTCCTGTAAACTCTTACTAACATATGCTGGCCCATTATCTGTCTTAATGGTTTGTGGAACTCCCATTACGGCAAAACATGCTATCAGATGTTTTCTAACATCCTTTGCTTTTTCTCCTGTTAGCGCTGAAGCCCACATCATATGGCTAAAGGTATCTATGGTTACATGTACATACCTCTGCCTGCCAAATTCAGGTACATGAGTAACATCCATTTGCCATATTTCATTGCTTGTCAAACCTCTGGGATTTACTCCTACACCAAGACCCAGTCCTCTATTTATGTGACTACAAATTGGACATGCTTGCACAATAGCTTTAGCCTCAGCATAAGGTATTTGAAAACCTCTCACCAAACCTTTCACATTCTGATGAAACATTCCATGTGACTCTCGGGCTCTAATAAATCTTGGTACTGGTGCTGTCACAGATACTAGTCTATCTGCTCTTGCATTCCCCTCTCCTAAACCGTGGGTAAACTTATGGCTTCGAATATGTATGATGCTATACTCTTCAGCCCTCAACTTAACGACCCTTCTTAATTCCCATAACAGTTCCCACAGTCTCTCATTGGCAACTCTTTTGATTGCCGAGTCCTCAATTCTCGCAACAAGCCCCACAACATACATCGAGTCCGAAACCACATTAACAGGCTTCTTTATCCAGTTTCGCAACACCCAAACCACAGCCTTAAGCTCTAGAGTCTGTAGAGAGTCACCCTTCTCCGCAGGCAGCACTTGCTGTTTCCATGTGCCTTCTTCTTTCCATGTTGCTACCGCCGTCATCGACTTCTTGCCGGCATCTGTAAATACTGTTAATGCATTTTTAATTGGCTGTTCCCTAAATTTTGGTTTCTGTATCCATTCATAATTACACATCCAGTTCAACACCTTGTTTTTCAGTGGTGCTGCTACAATGTCTGCTCCATTGGCAAGACAAGCCGCTGCCAGATCATCACAGTTTCCCAAAAACGATTCTAAGTCCTCCTTTTTCAGAGGGACATAAATGGTACTTGGTTCACAACCAGAGATGCTACACAATCTGAGACGACATGTCTTTATCAGATCCGCTAAAATTAAAATTTTTTGTTGTATTGTTCTCTTTGGTTGCAGAGGCGGAAATATCCATTCCAAAACCCTAGTACTTTCCCCCGTTTTCTTTAAATCTTGAGTGAGAGCACCCACTAAGTGTTGTCGTCCCAGAAGTATAGTAACATCTATGGGTACATCAGGATCACGGCGGGATACACAACCTTGAGTAATATGTTGAACAATTTGTTGGATTGCATCATGTTGATCAGTTGATACCACAACCGGTTGTGCAGGGTCAATACCTTTCAATAAGGGCTTTAAGGGTTCCAACATGTCATTAGTAATGCCTGTCACAGGTCTCAACCACTGGATATCTCCCATAAATTTTTGTACGTCATTTAATTTTTTAAAGTCTGTGTGCAATTGCAACTTTTGCAGGCTAATCTGTTGTTCCGTAATTGTCCACCCTAAATATTTGATAGGCATTGTCTTTTGAATCTTTTCTGTGGCTATAAATAGGCCCATAGCTTCTAGACTGTGTTGCAGTTGTTGCATTTGTTGGGTACTAAACTGTTGTTGCTGACATAACAAAATATCGTCCATATAGTGATATATAATTGTGTCAGGCCATGCCGTGCGCAATGGTTGTAATGCCGCTGCAACATATAATTGACACAGGGTCGGCGAATTTTTCATTCCTTGTGGTAACACCAGCCATTCATATCGTGCTGCTGGTGCCTGCCGATTGATCGATGGTAAGGTGAAAGCAAATTGACAAGTATCCTGTGGGTGTAACTTGATGGTGAAAAAACAGTCCTTTAAGTCAATCACCAATAAACTCCAAGTGGCTGGTAACATGGATGCACATGGTAAACCGGGTTGTAAAGCGCCCATGGCCCATATTTGTTTATTGATGGCTCGCAAGTCATGTAAAAGCCGGTATTTCCCAGATTTTTTCTTGATCACAAAAATAGGAGTGTTCCATGGGCTAGTGGAACACTTTAAATGCCCTTGTTGTAATTGTTTTTCAACCAACTGGTGGGCAGCTCGAAGACTTTCCTCCTTAAGCGGCCATTGCTCGATCCATACGGCATTGTCATTATGCCATTGTAATGCAATCGGGAAAGTCCATGCAGTGACCGCTACCGTACGTTTTTTGTCGTTAAGACAGCACCTAGTTGACCCAAAATATCTCTGCCCAGCAGCATTTGTACAGGTGAGGGCAAGGGCAAAACAGAACAAACCACAGTCATTGTTGTCCCATCACAAGTCACCCGTAATGGGGGCGAAGTTGCTGCTACTTTTACACCTCCAACACCTGCCAACGAGGCTGTTGCAGTAGTTGTAGGCCACATAGATGGCCAACAAGAATGTGATATTACCGACACATCAGCTCCCGTGTCCATCAGTGCCATAAGATGTATTGTTTCGTCACCGTAAGCAACTTGTGCTTTTATCTGTGGCCTTTCGTCCATAGCTGCGGTGAAAAGAGTCAGAGGAGCCGTGGAGGATCCAAAACCCCCATCTCCTCTACTCTGGCGATTATAGGGCTGCAATCCTGCTGCCAGGTGGGGCAATGGAATCAATTGTGCTATTTTACTTTGTGATGGGACAACAAGAGGTGGAAATATTGTCTGTATCATAATCTGAATTTCTCCAGTAAAGTCTGCATCAATCAGTCCTGTTAATACAATAATTCCAGCCATAGAGGCTGACGATCTTCCAATCAATAAACACCCACATGGTTGTCCATTAATCATGATAGGTCCAAAAACCGCTGTTGCCACTCTTTGCGGCTCTTTGCTGGTTAGTGTCACATCTACTGCGGTCGCCAGGTCCAAGCCGAGGCTCCCTCCTGTGGCTGGTCGGAGCTGTGGTTGCTGTTGTTGCCTCCCTCGGAGCCGGTCACCATTTGTGTCATAGCGCGGCGGCCTTTCGCGCTCCGCTGGGAGTTTCCTGATCCCTGACAGACCACCGTGTTGTGATTGTCGGACTGGCATTTCTGGCACCACACGGAGCGAATTTTACATTTTCTCCGCACATGTCCCGTTTTGCCGCAACGATAACACTGTATTTCATCTGATGACTGCTTATAGGGTCGGCCTTGCCCTTTCGAGTCTGTGCGCAAAGGTACTAAGGCTGCCATAACCTGCTGACTATGCTCAAGCTCTTTTGTCATTGTCATTGACAACGCCTCAGCCTGTTTTTGTAATCCCTTACCAATCACCTCCGTCAACATGGCCATCGGATTGCTTGGCAAGTCCTGAGCCCTCTGCAACAATTCGGCTACCGTCCATCTAGGATCTGCTGATGTAATAAGCTGCTGCGTCTGCTGGTTCCCATTCTGCATTAAACACTGCCTTAAAATTGCCTCTCGGATACCTTCTCCTACGCTTGCTGCTCTAAGTACGGCAAGCAACTTATCTACAAATTCGCCAAGAGGTTCCTGTCTACCTTGCTTAATTCCCATATAGTGAGGATTTGCATTTCCATCCTTCTGCTTGTCAAAAGCCATCCTCACTATCTGGGCTGATGCTTGCAAAACAGGCGGCTGTAAAAGTGCCTGTAACTCTGGTCTCTCATACTGTCCCGTTCCACACAACTGATCTACTGTTGCATCAAATAGTGGGTCGTTTTGCTGTCTTTGTACTCCAGCTGATTGTCTAGCTAGGTGTTCCCACTCATTCAAAAATGTCATAAATTGAGATGCTGTTAGGATCAGCTTCATAACATTATAAGAATCTCTAGGTAACATATTATAGTTCATGTAAATAAAATCAATCATCTGTCTAGCTGGTTCAGATTGAATCCCAAACTGACTCGCAGTCTGTCGTAATTGAGATAACAATTTCCATGGCAATTGGGTTACATCAGCCTGGACAACATTCTGCTCCCCAGGAACCTGTGTATACATCACCGGAAAAGCTTGATGTGAAACAGCCAGCCGGCTAAACCCTTCCTGATCTCCTTCGGCGTTTAAGTGTTCTGCAACCTTTCGCCAATACTCTGTGTGCTTTCTTGCATGATCTTCAACACTACCTCCAGGATCTACCGCCCTGTTTGTCTCCTCTCCCTCACCTACTTTCTTCTCCTGTACAATTTGCTCAGCTAAAAGAGACGGGGAAAGCTCCCCAGCAGAGTCCTGTGTTACAGATTGTAATTCGACTCTGCCACCTAACCCTTTTACACACGCAGCCTTCTCCTTTCTTAAATAATCCTGAACCTCTTCTGACAAAGGCAACCCAGCATGTGTAACACTTGCTCCATTTGGGTCCGTATAATCTAATCGTACCCTGGCTTGATAAACTGCCATTTGCTCAGCACGATGCTGATCCAATGCTGTCATAACCATCTTCCACCATTTTCCACACTCCTTTGCTCGTTTTTCATCATCTAAGCCATGCAGCCACAAGTCCTGTCCAAACTTTTTCCACTGCACTCTTTCAAACACCTCATTTGGGTCCTTAAAATATCCTAACTCTTCTGCATAGCTTAACAGCAGCACCAACTCCTTTTTAAAATTTAACTTACACTGTCGCTTTTCTAAAAAGCATTTAAATAAATCATACGCTGCCTGCCTATCCATATCCGTATTTAAACGTTAATACCTGTGCACACAGTCCTCGTTTAAGCAGTTTCCGGCTCTACAGCGTCTTCGGCTTCAAGGCTGTCTTCCCTTTTCTTGCAGCCTCCGGTACTGCTATCCCGGGCCGGCCGCTTTCTTGCCTCCCGGCTTACTGCGAATCTCCCAAAGTCCCGAAGAACTTCTTAAACCCTAACGTTTGTCTTCATTAGGGTCCCGTGTTCGAGCGCCACTTACTGCAAGAAGGGGGCCGCTTTAACGACCAATTTGATCAGCGGATTCCACTTTATTGAGCATCAGACACATCTTATATACAGTTTGCTATAATTATGCCCACTTGGCAACATACTATTGGTTGCTCTCTAAAAGGTTACATCATTGTTTTCACAACTCTGTGGAATTCTTCCATCCGGCCTAATTGCTCTCTTTCCCAGATCTCGCCTCCTCCTTATCTTGCTTGCCTCCCATCTCAGGGGCAGCTGGGTTTCAGCATACCAAGCAATCGGCACTTTCTCACATCTCCCACTCCGCCACTATATCATCAACAGAGAATTCTTCAAGGCCTGAATTGCACAGGTGTTCCTGGGACCCATGTCCCCTCTTGCCCGACAACAGGGCAGGGCTGGGGTAGGGCTGGGGTAACGCTGGGGCTGGGCTAGGGGCTGGGGCCAGGGCTGGGGCTGGGCTGGTCTGGGGGCCGGGCTGGGTCAGGGGCAGGGACTCGGGCTGGGCTAGGGGCTGGGGCCCGGGCTGGGGCTAGGCTAGGGGCTGGGTCCGGGGCTGGGGTGGGACTGGGGCAGGGCTGGGGTAGGGCTGTGGCTGGGGCAGAACTGGGGCCGGAGGTGAGGCCGGGGCTAGGGGCAGGGCTGGGGGCAAGGCTTGGGCCAGGGCTGGGGATGTGCTGGGGCTGAGCTGGGTCTGGGCTGGGGCCGGGGCTAGGGCAGGGCTGGGGCAGGGCTGGGGCCTATGTGTGGGACAGGGCTGGGGTAGGGCTGGGGTAACGCTGGGGCTGGGCTAGGGGCTGGGGCCAGGGCTGGGGTTGGGCTGGTCTGGGGGCCGGGCTGGATCAGGGGCAGGGAATGGGACTGGGCTAGGGGCTGGGGCCCGGGCTGGGGCTAGGCTAGGGGCTGGGTCCGGGGCTGGGGCAGGGCTGGGGCAGGGCTGGAACCAAGGCTCGGGCAGATTTGGGTTTGAGCTGTGGCTGGGGCTGGGGTCAGGCCTGGGGCACGACTGGGTTGGGGGCAGGGGCAGGGCTGGGGCAGGGGCTGGGGCAGGGCTGGGGCAGGGCTGGGCTGGGGCTGGGGCTTGGCTGGGGCTGAGCTGGGGCTGGGGCTGGGCTGGGGCAGGGCTGGGGCAGGGGCTGGGGCTTGGCTGGGGCGGAGCCGGGGCTGGGGCTGGGCTGGGGCCAAGGCTGGGGCTGAGGCAGGGCTGGGGCTGGGGGCATGGCTGGGGCTGGGCTGGGAGCAGGGGCCTCGGCTGGGGACAGGGCTGGGGCAGAGCTGGGGCTGGGCTGGTGGCAGGGCTGGGGCCAGAGCCGGGGCTTGGCTGGGGCTGAGCTGGGGAAGAGGCAGGGGACAGGGCTGGGGGCTGGACTGGGTGCTGGGGCTGGGGCTGGGGCTGGGGCAGGGCTGGGGGCAGGGCAGGGCAGGGCCTGGGGGCTAGTCTGGGGCCGGGGCAGAGTTGGGGCTGAAGCTGGGTCAAGTCTGGGCTGGGGCTGGAGGGCACGGATGGAGCCTGGGCTGGGGCTGGGGCTGGGGGCTGGGTCGGGGCTGGGGCAGGAGTGGGCTGGGGGCTGGGCTGGGGCTGGGGGCAGGGCTGGGCAGGGACTGGGGCTGGGCTAGGGACTGGGGCAGGGGCTGGGGCTGGCTAGGGGCTGGATCCTGGGCTGGGGCTGGGCTGGGTCCTTGGCTGGGTCCAGGGCTGGGCTGGGGCTGGGGCAGGGCTGGGGTCGAGGCTAGAACCAAGGCTCGGACAGATTTGGGGTTGAGCTGCGGCTGGGGTCAGGGCTGGGGCACGACTGGGTTGGTGGCTGGGGCAGGGCTGGGGCAGGGGCTGGGGCTTGGCTGGGGCTGATCTGGGGCTGGGCTGGGCTGGGGCTGGGGCAGGGCTGGGTCTGTGCTGGGACTGTGCTGGGGGTAGGGCTGGGTCTGGACTGGGGCTGAGCTGGGGCTGGGCTGGGGCTGGGCTGGGGGCTGGGGCCAGGGCTGGGGGCTGGGCTGGGTGCTGGGGCTGGGGCTGGGGCTCGGCTGGTAGCAGGGCTGGGCCAGGGATGGTGCAGGGCTGGGGCTGAGGCTGGGGCTGGGGCTGGGGCAGGGCTGGGCAGGGCCTGGGGGCAGGTCTGTGGCTGAGGCAGGGTTGGGGCCGGAGCTGAGGCTGGGGCTGGGGTTGGGGGCAGGTCTGGGGCTGGGGCAGGGCTGGGTCCGGGGCTGGGTCCGGGCCTGGGGTGGGGCTGGGGCAGAACTGGGGCTGGAGCTGAGGCCGGGGCTGCGGGCAGGGTTGGGGGCAAGGCTTGGGCCGGGGCTGGGGATGTGCTGGGGCTGAGCTGGGGATGGGCTGGGGCTGAGCTGGGTCTGGGCTGGGGCCGGGGCTAGGGCAGGGCTGGGGCAGGGCTGGGGTCCATGTGTGGGGCAGGGCTGGAGTAGGGCTGGGGCTGGGCTGGGGTCTGGGGCCAGGGCTGGGGCTGGTCTGGTCTGGAGGCCGGGCTGGGTCAGGGGCAGGGCTGGGGCTGGGGCTGGGGGCTGGAGCCAGGGCAGGGGCTGTGCTGGGGGCTAGGGCTAGGGCTAGGGCAGGGCTGGGGCAGGGCTGGGACTGGGCTGGGGGCTGGGGCTGGGGCTGTGCTGGGGCTGGGGCTGGGGCACGGCTTGGGCTGGGGCTGGGGACTGAACTCGGGGCTGGGCTGGGGCTGGGGCAGGGCTGGGGCTGGGCTGGGGCTGGGGACTGGACTCGGGGCTGGGCTGGGGCTGGGGCAGGGCTGGGGCGGGGGCTGGGGCAGGGCTGGAGCAGGGCTGGGGGCTGTGCCCAGGGCTAAGGCTGGGCTTGTCTCAGGGCAGGGCTGGGGCTGGGACCGGGGCTGGGCTGGGGGCAGGGCTGGGGCTGGGATGGGGCAGGGCTGGGCAGGGCCTGGGGGTTAGTCTGGGGCTGGGGCAGGGTTGGGGCCGGAGCTGGGGCTGGGGGCAGGGCTGGGGCTGGGGCAGGACTCGGGCCAGGCCTGGGGGCTGGGCCCGGGGTAAGGGCTGGGCAGGATGTAGGTCTGGGGCTGGGCTGGGGCTGAGCATGGACCGAGGCTGGGGCCTGGGCTGGGGCAGGGCTGGGGCAGGGCTGGGGTCGGGGCTGGGGCAGGGCTGGGGCTGGTGGCTGGGGACTGGGCCATGGAAGATCTGGGGCAGGGCTGGGGGCTGGGGCAGGGCTGGGGCCTGGGCCAGGACTGGGGCAGGGGTGGGTCTGGGCTGGGGCCGGGGCTGGGGGTAGGTCTGGGGCTGGCCTGGGCCTGGGCCAGGGCTGGGCTGGAGGCTGGGCTGGGGGCTGGGTCCGGGTCTGGGGCTCATCTGGGAGCAGGGCTGGGGCCGGGGCTGGGGCCAGGGCTGGGGGCAGGGCCAGGGCTAGGGCCTGGGGCAGGGGCTGGAGCCGGGGCTGGGGTCTGGGCTGCTCTGGGGCTAGGGGTAGGGCTTGGGGTAGGACTTGGTGTAGGGCTGGGGCTGGGATTGGGATGGGACAGGGCTGGGCTGGAGGCTGGGCTGGAGCTGCGGGCAGGGCTGGGTCAGGGCTGGGTCTGGGCTGGGGGCAGGGCTGGGGCAGGGCTGGGGGCAGGGCTCAGTCTGGGCTGGAGGCAGGGCTGGGGCAGGGGCTGTTGCTTGGCTGGGGCTGGGGCAGGGCTGGGGGTAGGGCTGGGTCTGGGCTGGGGGCAGGGCTGGGGCAGGGCTGGGGGCAGGGCTCGGTCTGGGCTGGGGGCAGGGCTGGGGCAGGGGCTGTTGCTTGGCTGGGGCTGGGGCAGGGCTGGGGCTGGGCCAGGGCTGGGCTGGGGGCTGGGCTGGGGGCTGGGGCCGGGTCTGGGCCTCATCTGGGAGAAGGGCTGGGGCCAGGGCTGGGGCCAGGGCTGGGGGCAGGGCCGGGGCTGGGGGCTGGGGAAGGGGCTGGAGCCGGGGCTGGGGGCTGGGCTGGGGCCAGGGCTAGGGCCGGGGCTGGGGGCAGGGCTGGGGCAGGGCTGGGTCAGGGCAGGGCCTGGGCTGGGGGCTGGTGCCGGAGCTGGGTCCGGGGCTGGAGACGGGGCTGGGTGCTGGACTGGGGCTGGTGATGGGACTGGGGCTGGGGCCTGGGCTGGAGGCTGGGGCAGGGCTGGGGCAGGGCTGGGATGGAGGCTGGACTGGGGCTGGGGGTAGGGCTGGAGGCTGGGGCAGGGCTGGGGCAGGGCTGGGATGGAGGCTGGACTGGGGCTGGGGGTAGGGCTGGGGGTAGGGCTGGGGCTAGGCTGGGGCTAGGCTGGGGGCAGGGCCAGGGCTAGGGCCTGGGGCAGGGGCTGGAGCCGGGGCTGGGGTCTGGGCTGCTCTGGGGCTAGGGGTAGGGCTTGGGGTTGGACTTGGTGTAGGGCTGGGGCTGGGATTGGGATGGGACAGGGCTGGGCTGGAGGCTGGGCTGGAGCTGCGGGCAGGGCTGGGTCAGGGCTGGGTCTGGGCTGGGGGCAGGGCTGGGGCAGGGCTGGGGGCAGGGCTCAGTCTGGGCTGGGGGCAGGGCTGGGGCAGGGGCTGTTGCTTGGCTGGGGCTGGGGCAGGGCTGGGGGTAGGGCTGGGTCTGGGCTGGGGGCAGGGCTGGGGCAGGGGCTGTTGCTTGGCTGGGGCTGGGGCAGGGCTGGGGCTGGGCCAGGGCTGGGCTGGGGGCTGGGCTGGGGGCTGGGGCTGGGTCTGGGCCTCATCTGGGAGAAGGGCTGGGGCCAGGGCTGGGGCCAGGGCTGGGGGCAGGGCCGGGGCTGGGGGCTGGGGAAGGGGCTGGAGCCGGGGCTGGGGGCTGGGCTGGGGCCAGGGCTAGGGCCGGGGCTGGGGGCAGGGCTGGGGCAGGGCTGGGTCAGGGCAGGGCCTGGGCTGGGGGCTGGTGCCGGAGCTGGGTCCGGGGCTGGAGACGGGGCTGGGTGCTGGACTGGGGCTGGTGATGGGACTGGGGCTGGGGCCTGGGCTGGAGGCTGGGGCAGGGCTGGGGCAGGGCTGGGATGGAGGCTGGACTGGGGCTGGGGGTAGGGCTGGGGGTAGGGCTGGGGCTAGGCTGGGGCTAGGCTGGGGCAGGGCCGGGGCAGGGCTAGGGGCTGGGGCCGGGGCTGGGGCCAGGGCTGGGGCTGGGCTGGGGCCAGGCCCGGGGCTGGGGGCTGGGCTGGGGCCGGGGCTAGGGCCGGGTCTGTGGGCAGGACTGGGGCTGGGCTGGGTGTGGGCTGGGGTCAGGGCTGGGGCCGGGATTGGGGCAGGGCTGGGCCTGGGCTGGGGCTGGGCTGGGGGCTGGGGCTGGGGCAGGGGCTGGGGCTGGGGGCTGGGGTATGGCTGGGGCGGGGGCTGGGGTATGGCTGGGGCCGGGGCTGGGGCCAGGGCTGGGGGCTGGGCTGGGGCTGGGGCTGGAGCCGGGTCTGGGACAGGCCTGGCTCCGGGGCTGGGGCTGGGGCTGGGGCCTGGGCTGTTGCTGGGGCTAGGGCTAGGGCTTGGAGTAGGGCTTGGTGTAGGGCTGGGGCTTGGCTTGGGATGGGGCCAGGGCCAGGGCTGGGGCCGGGGCTTGGGGCTGGGCTGGGGCTTGGGCAGGGCTTGGGCAGGGCTGGGGCTGGGATGGAGCCAGGGCTGGGGCCAGGGCCGGGACTGGGGCTGGGGGCTGGGGCTGGGGCAGGGCTGGGCTGGGGCTGGGGGTGGGGCTGGGGCTTGGGCTGGGCTGGGCTGGGGCCGGGGGTGGGTGTGTCTGGGGCTGGGCTGGGGCTGGGCTGGGGCTGAGCTGGGGCTGGGCTGCGGCCGGGGCTGGGGCAGTTCTGGGACAGGGCTGAAGCTGGGCTGGGGGCAGGGGCCGGGGCTGGGGCTGGGCTGGGGTCGGGGCCGAGGCCTGGGCAGTATCACAGTATCACAGTATCACTTAGGTTGGAAAGGACCTTGAGGATCATCGAGTCCAACCTATCAACACAGACCCCATGACTAGACCATGGCACCAAGTGCCACGTCCAATCTCCCCTTGAACGCCTCCAGGGTCGATGACTCAACCACCTCCCTGGGCAACCCGTTCCAATGACGAACAACTTGCTCGGTGAAGAACTTCCTCCTCACCTCGAGTCTAAACCTCCCCTGGTGCAGCTTGAGACTGTGTCCTCTTGTTCTGGTGCTGGTTGCCTGGGAGAAGAGGCCAACCCCTTCCTGGCTACAACCACCCTTCAGGTAGTTGTAGAGGGCAATGAGGTCACCCCTGAGCCTCCTCTTCTCCAGGCTAAACAATCCCAGCTCCCTCAGCCTCTCCTCATAGGGCTTGTGTTCAAGGCCTCTCACCAGCCTTGTTGCCCTTCTCTGGACACGCTCAAATGTTTCGATGTCCTTCTTAAACTGAGGGCCCCAGAACTGGACACAGGAGTCAAGGTGCGGCCTAACCAAAGCAGAGTACAGGGGCACTATGACCTCCCTGCTCCTGCTGGCCACACTATTCCTAATGCAGTCCAGGATGCTATTGGCCCTCCTGGCCACCTGGGCACACTTCTGGCTCATATTCAGGTGGCTGTCGATCAGCACACCCAGGTCCCTCTCTGTTTGGGAGCTCTCCAGCCACTCCGACCCCTATAGCTCTGCATGGGATTGCCATAGCCAAAGTGCAACACTCGGCACTTGGACTTGTTGAATGCCATCCCATTGGACTCTGCCCATCTTTCCAGTCGGTCGAGGTCCCTCTGCAGAGCCTTTCTACCCTCTAACTGACTAACATCTGCCCCAAACTTTGTGTCATCTGCAAACTTGCTGATGACTGACTCTACCCCTTCATCCAGATCATCAATGAATATGTTGAAGAGGACAGGGCCCAGCACTGATCCCTGGGGGACACCACTGATGACTGGCCTCCAGCTGGATGTGGCACCGTTCGCTACCACTCTCTGGGCCCAGCCCTCCAGCCAGTTCCTAACCCAGCACAGAGTGTAATGGTCCAATCCACGGGCTGACAGCTTAGCCAGCAGTTTGCTGTGGGAGACGGTGTCAAAGGCCTTGCTGAAGTCCAGGTAGACCACATCCACAGGCCTCCTCCCCACATCCACCAGACAGGTCACCTGATCATAGAAAGAGATCAGGTTGGAGAGGCAGGATCTGCCCTTCCTAAATCCATGTGGGCTGGACCTGAGCCCTTGGCCATCCTTCAGGTGCACAGTTATTGCCTCCAGGATAATCTGCTCCATCACTTTCCCTGGCACTGAGGTCAGGCTGACCGGCCTGGAGTTTCCAGGTTCCTCCATCCGACCCTTCTTGTGGATGGGGACCACGTTGGCCAGTTTCCATTCATCTGGGACCTCACCGGTGAGCCAGGACTGGAGGAAAATGATGGAGAGCGGCTTGGCAGCTCATCTGCCAGCTCTCTCAGCACCCTAGGATGGATCCCATCCGGTCCTATGGACTTGTGAATATCCAAGTGGCTCAGCAGGTCCCGAACTAATTCCTCATGGATTTCCGGGGCATTACACTGCTCCCTGACCCCATCGCCCAGCTCTGGAGGCCACTCGTCCTGAACTCCTGCCTTGCTGTTAAAAATTGAGGCAAAGAAGGTGTTCAGGACATCAGCTTTCTCCTCATCTTCAGTCACAGTGTTCCCCTCCAGGTCCACTAGGGAGTTCAGGTTCTTCCTGCCCTTCTTCTTATTGTTAATATATTTATAAAAATGCTTTTTATTGTCTTTAACAGAGGTGGCCAGCTTCAGTTCCAGCTGGGCCTTAGCCTCCCTAATTTTATTCCTACATAATCTAACAGCTTCCTTGAACATACCTCGAGAAGCCTTCCCCTCCTTCCAAAGGTGATACAACCTCTTCTTCCCCCTTAAATCCTCCAGGAGCTGCTTGCTCATCCAGGCCGGTCGCCTTCCCCGCTGGCTTGCCTTCCGGCACGTGGGAACTGCCAGTTGCTGTGCTCTCAAGAGCTCCTGTTTGAAGTAGGTCAAACCCTCCTGAACACCTTGGTTCATGAGGGATGGTACCCAGGGGACTTTGCAGACAAGTTTCTTAAATAGGCTGAAGTTCGCCCTTCGGAAGTCCAAGGTGAAGATTCTGTTGGTGCTCCTCCCTATCTCCCTGCGTATTGAAAACTTCACTATCTCGTGGTCACTGCACCCTAGGCAGACTCCCACAATCACGTCTCCCACCAGCCCTTCCCTATTGGAGAACAGCAGGTCAAGCAGAGCCTGTCCCCTGGTAGGCTCGCTTAACAGCTGTGTCAGGAAGCAGTCCTCCATTCGCTCCAGGAATCTTCTGGACTGCCTCCTCCCTGCTGAATTAAGTTCCCAGCAGATATCTGAGAGGTTAAAGTCACCAACAAGGACAAGATCTGATGATCTTGAGACAGCCTCCAGTTGCTTGTAGAACAACTCATCAGCCGCCTCATCCTGGTTAGGTGGTCTGAAACAGATTCCAATAATTGTCTCAGAAGTGCTGTATGCAGCTGTAGATTAATGCATGTATTTCAGCAGAGGAAAGTGTTAGGGCTAAATTCCATTACTCATTTTGAGTGCCTCCAGAAGTTAGATCAGTTGGCAAATGCAATTTGGTGCTAGGATTTTTCCTTTAGGTTTTACCCCAAGAATGTTTTGCCTCTTTTCGAATTGCCTCAGACTTGCTGTATGCAGCTGGAGATTAATGCATGTATCTCAGCAGAGGAAACTGTTAGGGCTGAATTCCAATTCTCATTTTGACTGCCTCCAGAAGTTAGATCAGATGGCAAATGCAATTTGGTGCTAGGCACTTCCCTTTACGTTTTACCCCACCAATGTTTTTATTTGTTTCGATCACTCTGGAAATCAATCACTTTACAGCAGGGTGGACCACCCTGTATCTCAGCAGAGGAAAGAGGTAGGGAAGAATTCTAAGGATCAATTTGACTGTCTCCAGAAGTTAGATCAGATGGCAAATGCAATTTGGTGCTAGGCCTATCCCTATATGTTTTACCCCAACAATATTTTCATTAGTTTTGATCATTCTCGAAATCAAGCATTTTACCGCAGGGTGGACAAACATGTATCTCAGCAGAGAAAAGACGTAGGGAAGAATTTAAGGATCATTTTGACTGCCTCCAGAAGATAGATCAGATGGCAAATGCAATTTCGTGCTAGGCTTTTCCCTTTAGGATTTACCCCAAGAATGTTTTGCTTCTATTCGAACTGTATCAGAAGTGCTGTATGCAGCTGTAGATTAAAGCATGTATCTCAGCAGAGGAAAGTGTTAGGGCTGAATTCAAACACACATTTTGACTGCCTCCAGAAGTTAGATCAGATGGCAAATGCAATTTGGTGCTATGCCTTTTCCTTTCGGTTTTACCCCACCAATGTTTTCATTAGTTTCGATCACTCTGGAAATCAAGCATTTTACATCAGGGTGGACCACCTTGTATCTCAACAGAGGAAAGACGTAGGGAAGAATTCTCAGGATCATTTTGACTGTCTCCAGAAGTTAGATCAGATGGCGAATGCCATTTAGTGGTAGGCTTTTCCCTTTAGGTTTTACCCCAAGAATGTTTTGCTTCTACTCGAATTGTCTCAGAAGTGCAGCATGCAGCTGTAGATTAATGCATGGATCTCAGCAGAGGAAAGAGGTAGGGAAGAATTCTAAGGATCATTTTGACTGCCTCCAGAAGTTAGATAAGTTGGCCAATGCAATTTGGTGCTAGGATTTTTCCTTTAGGTTTTACCCCGAGAATGTTTTGCTTCTACTCGAATTGACTCAGAAGTGCTGCATGCAGCTGTAGATTAATGCATGTATCTCAGCAGAGGAAAGTGTTAGGGCTGAATTCAAATACTCATTGTGACTGCCTCCAGAAGTTAGTTCAGATGGCAAATGCAATTTGGTGCTTGGCCTTTCTCTTTAGCTTTCACCCTAACAATGTTTGCATTAGTTTCAATCACTCTCGAAATCAAGCATTTCACAGCAGGGTTGAGCACCCTGTATCTCAGCATGGGAAAGAGGTAGGGAAGAATTCTAAGGATCATTTTGACTGTCTCCAGAAGTCAGATCAGATGGCAAATGCAATTTCATGCTAGACCTTTCCCTTTAGGTTTTACCCCAACAATGTTTTCATTAGTTTCAATCTCTCTCGAAATCAAGCATTTTACAGGAAGGTGGACCACCCTGTATCTCAGCAGAGGAATAAGGTAGGGAAGAATTCAAATACTTATTTTGACTGTCTCCAGAAGTCAGATCAGATGGCAAATGGCATTTGGTGCTAGGCCTTTCCCTTTAGGTTTTACCCCAACAATCTTTTCATTAGTTTCGCTCAATCTAGAAATCAAGCATTTTGCAGCAGGTTGAAGCACCCTCTATCTCAGCAGAGGAATAATGTAGGGAAGAATTCAAATACTCATTTTGACTGCCTCCAGCAGTTAGATTAGATGGCCAATGCAATTTGGTGCTAGGCCTTTCCCTTTAGGTTTTACCCCAATAAAGTTTTCAATAGTTTCGATCACTCTCGAAATCAGGCATTTTACAGCAGGTTGGAGCAGCCAGTATCTCAGCAGAGGAATAAGGTAGGGAAGAATTCTAAGGATCATTTTGACTGCCTCCAGAAGTTAGATCAGATGGCCAATGCAATTTGGTGCTAGGCCTTTCCCTTTAGGTTTTACCCCAACAATGTTTTCATTAGTTTTGCTCACTCTCGAAATCAAGCCTTTTACAGCAGGGTGGAGCAGCCTGTGTCTCTGCATAGGAATAATGTAGGGAAGAATTCAAATACTCATTTTGACTGCCTCCAGAAGTTAGATCAGATGGCCAATGCAATTTGGTGCTAGGCCTTTCCCAATAGGTTTTACCCCAATAATGTTTTCATTAGTTTCGATCACTCTCGAAATCAAGCATTTTACAGCAGGTTGGAGCACCATGTATCTCAGCACAGCAATAAGGTAGGGAAGAATTCAAATACTCATTTTGACTGCCTCCAGAAGTTAGATCAGATGGCCAATGCAATTTGGTGCTAGGCCTTTCCCTTTAGGTTTTACACCAACAATGTTTTCATTAGTTTTGCTCACTCTCGAAATCAAGCATTTTACAGCAGGGTGGAGCAGCCTGTGTCTCTGCATAGGAATAATGTAGGGAAGAATTCATATACTCATTTTGACTGCCTCCAGAAGTTAGATCAGATGGCCAATGCAATTTGGTGCTAGGCCTTTCCCTTTAGGTTTTACCCCAACAATGTTTTCATTAGTTTCGATCACTCTCGAAATCAAGCATTTTACAGCAGGGTGCAGCACCCTGTATCTCAGCACAGGAATAAGGTAGGGAAGAATTCAAATACTCATTTTGACTGCCTCCAGAAGTTAGATCAGATGGCCAATGCAATTTGGTGCTAGGCCTTTCCCAATAGGTTTTACCCCAACAATGTTTTCATTAGTTTCGATCACTCTCGAAATCAAGCATTTTACAGCAGGTTGGAGCAGCCTGTATCTCAGCACAGCAATAAGGTAGGGAAGAATTCAAATACTCATTATGACTGCCTCCAGAAGTTAGATCAGATGGCCAATGCAATTTGGTGCTAGGCCTTTCCCTTTAGGTTTTACCCCAGCAATGTTTTCATTAGTTTCGATCACTCTCGGAATCAAGCATGTTAGAGCAGGTTGGAGCAGCCTGTATCTTAGCAGAGGAATATGGTAGGGAAGACTTCTAAGGATCATTTTGACTGCCTCCAGAAGTTAGATCAGATGGCCAATACAATTTGCTGCTAGGCCTTTCCCTTTAGGTTTTACCCCAACAATGTTTTCATTAGTTTCGATCACTCATGAAATCAAGCATTTTCCGGCAGGGTGAAGCACCCTCTATCTCAGCAGAGGAATAATGTAGGGAAGAATTCAAATACTCATTTTGACTGCCTCCAGAAGTTAGATCAGATGGCCAATGCAATTTGGTGCTTGGCCTTTCCCTTTAGGTTTTACCCCAACAATGTTTTCATTAGTTTTGATCACTCTCGAAATAGTTTCATAGTTTCATAGTTTCATTCAGGGTTGGAAGGGACCACAAGGATCATCTAGTTCCAACCCCCCTGCCATGGGCAGGGACACCCCACACTAGATCAGGCTGGACAGAGCCTCATCCAGCCTGCTCTTAAACACCCCCAGGGACGGGGCCTCGACCACCTCCCTGGACAACCCATTCCAGGGTTTCACCACTCTCATGGTGAAGAACCTCCTCCTCACATCCAGCCTGAATCTCCCCACCTCCAGCTTCATTCCATTCCCCCTAGTCCTATCACTACCTGATATCCTGAGAAGTCCTTCCCCAGCCTTCCTGTAGGCCCCCTTCAGATACTGGAAGGCGACAGTTAGGTCACCTCGGAGCCTTCTCTTCTGCAGACTGAACAGCCCCAACTCCTTCAGTCTGTCCTCATAGGAGAGGTGCTCCAGCCCTCTGATCATCCTCGTGGCCCTTCTCTGGACACGTTCCAGCACCTCCACATCCCTCTTGTAATAGGGGCTCCAGAACTGGACACAGTACTCCAGGTGGGGTCTCACCAGGGCTGAGTAGAGGGGGAGGATCACCTCCCTCGACCTGCTAGCCACACTTCTCCTGATGCAGCCCAGGATCTGATTGGCTTTGCGGGCTGCAAGTGCACACTGAGAGCTCATGTTGAGCTTTTTGTCCACCAGCACCCCCAAGTCTCTCTCCTCAGGGCTATCCTCCAGCCAGTCACTGCCCAGCCTGTATTTGTGCCTGGGATTGCCTCGACCCAGATGCAGGACCCTGCACTTGCTCTTATTGAACTTCATGAGGTTGGCCTGTGCCCACCTCTCCAGCCTGTCAAGGTCCCTCTGGATGGCCTCCCTTCCCTCCAGCTGTCTGCTGCACCACACAGCTTGGTGCATCAGCAAACTTGCTGAGGGTGCACTCAATGCCACTGTCCATGTCCCCCACAAAGATGTTGAATAAGATAGGTCCCAGGACTGATCCCTGAGGGACTCCACTTGTCGCTGGCCTCCACTGGGACATGGAGCCATTGACAGCCACTCTTTGGGTGCGGCCATCAAGCCAGTTCCTTATCCATCTAGTGGTCCACCAATCAAACCCATGTGTCACCAGTTTGGAGACCAGGATGTGGTGCGGGACAGTGTCGAAGGCTTTGCTCAGGTCCAGGTAAACGACATCAGTTGCTCGCCCCTCATCTATTAATTTTGTCACCTGCTCATAGAAGGCCACCAGGTTGGTCAGGCAGGATTTGCCCTTGGCAAAGCCATGCTGACTGTTTCCAATCACCTCTTCACTATTCTTTTGAGCGAGTAGTGACTCCAGGAGGATCTGTTCCATGATCTTTCCAGGCACAGAGGTGAGACTGACTGGCCTGTAGTTCCCTGGTTCCTCCTTCTTGCCCTTTTTGAAGATGGGGGCAATGTTTCCCCTTTTCCAGTCTGTGGGGACTTCACCAGACTGCCAGGACTTTTGAAATATAATAGAGAGGGGTTTAGCAACCTCATCTGCCAGTTCTAAGCATCAAGCATTTTACAGCAGGTTGGAGCAGCCTGTATCTCAGCACAGGAATAAGGTAGGGAAGAATTCAAATACTCATTTTGACTGCCTCCAGAAGTTAGATCAGATGGCCAATGCAATTTGGTGCTAGGCCTTTCCCTTTAGGTTTTACCCCAACAATGTTTTCATTAGTTTCGCTCACTCTCGAAATCAAGCATTTTACAGCAAGTTGGAGCAGCCTGTATCTCAGCACAGGAATAAGGTAGGGAAGAATTCAAATACTCATTTTGACTGCCTCCAGAAGTTAGATCAGATGGCCAATGCAATTTGGTGCTAGGCCTTTCCCTTTAGGTTTTACCCCAACAATGTTTTCATTAGTTTCGATCACTCTCGAAATGAAGCATTTTACAGCAAGTTGGAGCAGCCTGTATCTCAGCACAGGAATAAGGTAGGGAAGAATTCAAATACTCATTTTGACTGCCTCCAGAAGTTAGATCAGATGGCCAATGCAATTTGGTGCTAGGCCTTTCCCTTTAGGTTTTACCCCAACAATGTTTTCATTAGTTTCGATCACTCTCGAAATCAAGCCTTTTACAGCAGGTTGGAGCACCCTGTATCTCAGCACAGGAATAAGGTAGGGAAGAATTCAAATACTCATTTTGACTGCCTCCAGAAGTTAGATCAGATGGCCAATGCAATTTGGTGCTAGGCCTTTCCCTTTTGGTATTACTCCAACAATGTTTTCATTAGTTTCGATCACTCTCGAAATCAAGCCTTTTACAGCAGGTTGGAGCGGCCTGTATCTCAGCACAGGAATAAGGTAGGGAAGAATTCAAATAGTCATTTTGACTGCCTCCAGAAGTTAGATCAGATGGCCAATGCAATTTGGTGCTAGGCCTTTCCCTTTAGGTTTTACCCCAACAATGTTTTCATTAGTTTCGATCACTCTCGAAATCAAGCATTTTACAGCAGGTTGGAGCAGCCTGTATCTCAGCACAGGAATAAGGTAGGGAAGAATTCAAATAGCCATTTTGACTGCCTCCAGAAGTTAGATCAGATGGCCAATGCAATTTGGTGCTAGGCCTTTCCCTTTAGGTTTTACCCCAACAATGTTTTCATTAGTTTCGCTCACTCTCGAAATCAAACCTTTTACAGCAGGTTGGAGCAGCCTGTATCTCAGCACAGGAATAAGGTAGGGAAGAATTCAAATAGTCATTTTGACTGCCTCCAGAAGTTAGATCAGATGGCCAATGCAATTTGGTGCTAGGCCTTTCCCTTTAGGTTTTACCCCAACAATGTTTTCATTAGTTTCGATCACTCTCGAAATCAAGCATTTTACAGCAGGTTGGAGCAGCCTGTATCTCAGCACAGGAATAAGGTAGGGAAGAATTCTAAGGATCGTTTTGACTGCCTCCAGAAGTTAGATCAGATGGCCAATGCAATTTGGTGCTAGGCCTTTCCCTTTAGGTTTTACCCCAACAATGTTTTCATTAGTTTCGATCACTCTCGAAATCAAGCATTTTACAGCATGGTGGAGCAGCCTGTATCTCAGCACAGGAATAAGGTAGGGAAGAATTCTAAGGATCATTTTGACTGCCTCCAGAAGTTAGATCAGATGGCCAATGCAATTTGGTGCTAGGCCTTTCCCTTTAGGATTTACCACAATAAAGTATTAATTAGTTTCGCTCACTCCCGAAATCAAGCATTTTACAGCAGGTTGGAGCAGCCTGTATCTCAGCAGAGGAATAAGGTAGGGAAGAATTCAAATACTCATTTTGACTGCCTCCAGAAGTTAGATCAGATGGCCAATGCAATTTGGTGCTAGGTCTTTCCCTTTAGGTTTTACCCCAACAATGTTTTCATTAGTTTCGATCACTCTCGAAATCAAGCATTTTACAGCAGGTTGGAGCAGCCTGTATCTCAGCAGAGGAATAAGGTAGGGAAGAATTCTAAGGATCATTTTGACTGCCTCCAGAAGTTAGATCAGATGGCCAATGCAATTTGGTGCTAGGCCTTTCCCTTTAGGTTTTACCCCAACAATGTTTTCATTAGTTTCGATCACTCTCGAAATCAAGCCTTTTACAGCAGGTTGGAGCAGCCTGTATCTCAGCACAGGAATAAGGTAGGGAAGAATTCAAATACTCATTTTGACTGCCTCCAGAAGTTAGATCAGATGGCCAATGCAATTTGGTGCTAGGCCTTTCCCTTTAGGTTTTACCACAATAAAGTTTTCATTAGTTTCGCTCACTCTCGAAATCAAGCATTTTACAGCAGGTTGGAGCAGCCTGTATCTCAGCACAGGAATAAGGTAGGGAAGAAATCTAAGGATCATTTTGACTGCCTCCAGAAGTTAGATCAGATGGCCAATGCAATTTGGTGCTAGGCCTTGCCCTTTAGGTTTTACCCCAACAATGTTTTCATTAGTTTCGATCACTCTCGAAATCAATCATTTTACAGCAAGTTGGAGCAGCCTGTATCTCAGCACAGGAATAAGGTAGGGAAGAATTCAAATACTCATTTTGACTGCCTCCAGAAGTTAGATCAGATGGCCAATGCAATTTCGTGCTAGGCCTTTCCCTTTAGGTTTTACCCCAACAATGTTTTCATTAGTTTCGCTCACTCTCGAAATCAAGCATTTTACAGCAGGTTGGAGCAGCCTGTATCTCAGCACAGGAATAAGGTAGGGAAGAATTCTAAGGATCATTTTGACAGCCTCCAGAAGTTAGATCAGATGGCCAATGAAATTTGATGCTAGGCCTTACCCTTTAGATTTTACCCCAACAATGTTTTCATTGGTTTCGTTCACTCACGAAATCAAGCATTTTACAGCAGGTTGGAGCAGCCTGTATCTCAGCACAGGAATAAGGTAGAGAAGACTTCAAATACTCATTTTGACTGCCTCCAGAAGTTAGATCAGATGGCCAATGCAATTTGGTGCTAGGCCTTTCCCTTTAGGTTTTACCCCAATAATGTTTTCATTAGATTCGATCACTCTCGAAATCAAGCATTGTACAACAGGTTGGAGCACCCTGTATCTCAGCAGAGGAGTAAGGTAGGGAAGAATTCTCAGGATCATTTTGACTGCCTCCAGAAGTTATATCAGATGGCCAATGCAATTTGGTGCTAGGCCTTTCCCTTTAGGTTTTACCACAATAAAGTTTTCATTAGTTTCGCTCACTCTCGAAATCAAGCATTTTACAGCAGGTTGGAGCACCCTGTATCTCAGCACTGGAATAAGTTACCTATAGAATAGAATAGAATAAACCAGGTTGGAAGAGACCTTCAAGATCATCGCGTCCAACCTATCACCCAACACCACCCAATCAACTAACCCATGTAACCAAGCACCCTGTCAAGTCTCCTCCTGAACACCTCCAGTGACGGCGACTCCACCACCTCCCCAGGCAGCCCATTCCAATGGGCAATCACTCTCTCTGTGTAAAACTTCCTCCTGACCTCCAGCCTGAACTTCTCCTGGCGCAGCCTGAGACTGTGTCCTCTTGTTCTGGTGCTGGCTGCCTGGTAGAAGAGACCAACCTCTGCCTGTTTACAACCTCCCTTCAGGTAGTTGTAGAGAGCAATAAGGTCCTTTAGGTAAAACCCTTTAGGTTTTACCCCAACAATGTTTTCATTATTTTCGCTCACTCTCGAAATCAAGCATTTTACAGCAGGTTGGAGCAGCCTGTATCTCAGCACAGGAATAAGGTAGGGAAGAATTCTAAGGATCATTTTGACTGCCTCCAGAAGTTAGATCAGATGGCCAATGCAATTTGGTGGTAGGCCTTTCCCTTTAGGTTTTACCCCAACAATGTTTTCATTAGTTTCGATCACACTCGAAATCAAGCCTTTTACAGCAGGTTGGAGCAGCCTGTATCTCAGCACAGGAATAAGGTAGGGAAGAATTCTAAGGATCATTTTGACTGCCTCCAGAAGTTAGATCAGATGGCCAATGCAATTTGGAGCTAGGCCTTTCCCTTTAGGTTTTACCACAATAAAGTTTTCATTAGTTTCGCTCACTCTCGAAATCAAGCATTTTACAGCAGGTTGGAGCAGCCTGTATCTCAGCACAGGAATAAGGTAGAGAAGACTTCAAATACTCATTTTGACTGCCTCCAGAAGTTAGATCAGATGGCCAATGCAATTTGGTGCTAGGCCTTTCCCTTTAGGTTTTACCCCAACAATGTTTTCATTAGTTTCGCTCACTCTCGAAATCAAGCCTTTTACAGCAGGTTGGAGCAGCCTGTATCTCAGCAGAGGAATAAGGTAGGGAAGAATTCTAAGGATCATTTTGACTGCCTCCAGAAGTTAGATCAGATGGCCAATGCAATTTGGTGCTAGGCCTTTCCCTTTAGGTTTTACCCCAACAATGTTTTCATTAGTTTCGATCACTCTCGAAATCAAGCATTTTACAGCAGGTTGGAGCAGCCTGTATCTCAGCACAGGAATAAGGTAGGGAAGAATTCTAAGGATCATTTTGACAGCCTCCAGAAGTTAGATCAGATGGCCAATGAAATTTGATGCTAGGCCTTACCCTTTAGATTTTACCCCAACAATGTTTTCATTGGTTTCGTTCACTCACGAAATCAAGCATTTTACAGCAGGTTGGAGCAGCCTGTATCTCAGCACAGGAATAAGGTAGAGAAGACTTCAAATACTCATTTTGACTGCCTCCAGAAGTTAGATCAGATGGCCAATGCAATTTGGTGCTAGGCCTTTCCCTTTAGGTTTTACCCCAATAATGTTTTCATTAGTTTCGCTCATTCCCGAAATCAAGCATTTCACAGCAGGTTGGAGCAGCCTGTATCTCAGCACAGGAATAAGGTAGGGAAGAATTCAAATACACATTTTGACTGCCTCTAGAAGTTAGATCACATGGCCAATGAAATTTGGTGCTAGGCCTTTCCCTTTAGGTTTTACCGCAACAATGTTTTCATTAGATTCGATCACTCTCGAAATCAAGCATTGTACAACAGGTTGGAGCACCCTGTATCTCAGCAGAGGAGTAAGGTAGGGAAGAATTCTCAGGATCATTTTGACTGCCTCCAGAAGTTAGATCAGATGGCCAATGCAATTTGGTGCTAGGCCTTTCCCTTTAGGTTTTACCACAATAAAGTTTTCATTAGTTTCGCTCACTCTCGAAATCAAGCATTTTACAGCAGGTTGGAGCACCCTGTATCTCAGCACTGGAATAAGGTAGGGAAGAATTCAAATACTCATTTTGACTGCCTCCAGAAGTTAGATCAGATGGCCAATGCAATTTGGTGCTAGGCCTTTCCCTTTAGGTTTTACCCCAACAATGTTTTCATTAGTTTCGCTCACTCTCGAAATCAAGCCTTTTACAGCAGGTTGGAGCAGCCTGTATCTCAGCACAGGAATAAGGTAGGGAAGAATTCTAAGGATCATTTTGACTGCCTCCAGAAGTTAGATCAGATTTACAATGCAATTTGGTGCTAGGCCTTTCCCTTTAGGTTTTACCCCAATAATGTTTTCATTAGTTTCGATCACTCTCGAAATCAAGCCTTTTACAGCAGGTTGGAGCAGCCTGTATCTCAGCAGAGGAATAAGGTAGGGAAGAATTCTAAGGATCATTTTGACTGCCTCCAGAAGTTAGTTCAGATGGCCAATGCAATTTTTTGCTAGGCCTTTCCCTTTAGGTTTTACCCCAACAATGTTTTCATTAGTTTCGCTCACTCTCGAAATCAAGCATTTTACAGCAAGTTGGAGCAGCCTGTATCTCAGCAGAGGAATAAGGTAGGGAAGAATTCTAAGGATCATTTTGACTGCCTCCAGAAGTTAGATCAGATGGCCAATGCAATTTGGTGCTAGGCCTTTCCCTTTAGGTTTTACCACAATAAAGTTTTCATTAGTTTCGCTCACTCTCGAAATCAAGCATTTTACAGCAGGATGGAGCAGCCTGTATCTCAGCACAGGAATAAGGTAGGGAAGAATTCAAATAGTCATTTTGACTGCCTCCAGAAGTTAGATCAGATGGCCAATGCAATTTGGTGCTAGGCCTTTCCCTTTAGGTTTTACCCCAACAATGTTTTCATTAGTTTCGCTCACTCTCGAAATCAAGCATTTTACAGCAGGTTGGAGCAGCCTGTATCTCAGCACAGGAATAAGGTAGGGAAGAATTCAAATACTCATTTTGACTGCCTCCAGAAGTTAGATCAGATGGCCAATGCAATTTGGTGCTAGGCCTTTCCCTTTAGGTTTTACCCCAACAATGTTTTCATTAGTTTCGATCACTCTCGAAATCAAGCATTTTACAGCAGGTTGGAGCAGCCTGTATCTCAGCACAGGAATAAGGTAGGGAAGAATTCAAATACTCATTTTGACTGCCTCCAGAAGTTAGATCAGATGGCCAATGCAATTTGGTGCTAGGCCTTTCCCTTTAGATTTTACCCCAACAATATTTTCATTAGTTTCGATCACTCTCGAAATCAAGCATTTTACAGCAGGTTGGAGCAGCCTGTATCTTAGCAGAGGAATAAGGTAGGGAAGAATTCTAAGGATCATTTTGACTGCCTCCAGAAGTTAGATCAGATGGCCAATGCAATTTGGTGCTAGGCCTTTCCCTTTAGGTTTTACCCCAACAATGTTTTCATTAGTTTCGATCACTCTCGAAATCAAGCATTTTACAGCAGGTTGGAGCAGCCTGTATCTCAGCACAGGAATAAGGTAGGGAAGAATTCTAAGGATCATTTTGACTGCCTCCAGAAGTTAGATCAGATTTACAATGCAATTTGGTGCTAGGCCTTTCCCTTTAGGTTTTACCACAACAATGTTTTCATTAGTTTCGATCACTCTCGAAATCAAGCATTTTACAGCAGGTTGGAGCACCCTGTATCTCAGCACAGGAATAAGGTAGGGAAGAATTCAAATACTCATTTTGACTGCCTCCAGAAGTTAGATCAGATGGCCAATGCAATTTGGTGCTAGGCCTTTCCCTTTAGGTATTACTCCAACAATGTTTTCATTAGTTTCGATCACACTCGAAATCAAGCATTTTACAGCAGGTTGGAGCAGCCTGTATCTCTGCATAGGAATAAGGTAGGGAAGAATTCTAAGGATCATTTTGACTGCCTCCAGAAGTTAGATCAGATGGCCAATGCAATTTGGTGCTAGGCCTTTCCCTTTAGGTTTTACCCCAACAATGTTTTCATTAGTTTCGATCACTCTCGAAATCAAGCATTTTACACCAGGTTGGAGCACCCTGTATCTCAGCACAGGAATAAGGTAGGGAAGAATTCAAATACTCATTTTGACTGCCTCCAGAAGTTAGATCAGATGGCCAATGCAATTTGGTGCTAGGCCTTTCCCTTTAGGTTTTACCCCAACAATGTTTTCATTAGTTTTGATCACTCTCGAAATCAAGCATTTTACAGCAGGTTGGAGCAGCCTGTATCTCAGCACAGGAATAAGGTAGGGAAGAATTCTAAGGATCATTTTGACTGCCTCCAGAAGTTAGATCAGATGGCCAATGCAATTTGGTGCTAGGCCTTTCCCTTTAGGTTTTACCCCAATAAAGTTTTCATTAGTTTCGCTCACACCCGAAATCAAGCATTTCACAGCAGGTTGGAGCAGCCTGTATCTCAGCAGAGGAATAAGGTAGGGAAGAATTCAAATACTCATTTTGACTGCCTCCAGAAGTTAGATCAGATGGCCAATGCAATTTGGTGCTAGGCCTTTCCCTTTAGGTTTTACCCCAACAATGTTTTCATTAGTTTCGATCACTCTCGAAATCAAGCCTTTTACGGCAGCTTGGAGCAGCCTGTATCTCAGCAGAGGAATAAGGTAGGGAAGAATTCTAAGGATCATTTTGACTGCCTCCAGAAGTTAGATCAGATGGCCAATGCAATTTGGTGCTAGGCCTTTCCCTTTAGGTTTTACCCCAACAATGTTTTCATTAGTTTCGATCACTCTCGAAATCAAGCATTTTACACCAGGTTGGAGCACCCTGTATCTCAGCACAGGAATAAGGTAGGGAAGAATTCAAATACTCATTTTGACTGCCTCCAGAAGTTAGATCAGATGGCCAATGCAATTTGGTGCTAGGCCTTTCCCTTTAGGTTTTACCCCAACAATGTTTTCATTAGTTTTGATCACTCTCGAAATCAAGCATTTTACAGCAGGTTGGAGCAGCCTGTATCTCAGCACAGGAATAAGGTAGGGAAGAATTCTAAGGATCATTTTGACTGCCTCCAGAAGTTAGATCAGATGGCCAATGCAATTTGGTGCTAGGCCTTTCCCTTTAGGTTTTACCTCAATAAAGTTTTCATTAGTTTCGCTCACAACCCGAAATCAAGCATTTCACAGCAGGTTGGAGCAGCCTGTATCTCAGCAGGGGAATAAGGTAGGGAAGAATTCAAATACTCATTTTGACTGCCTCCAGAAGTTAGATCAGATGGCCAATGCAATTTGGTGCTAGGCCTTTCCCTTTAGGTTTTACCCCAACAATGTTTTCATTAGTTTCGCTCACTCTCGAAATCAAGCATTTTACAGCATGGTGGAGCACCCTGTATCTCAGCACAGGAATAAGGTAGGGAAGAATTCAAATACTCATTTTGACTGCCTCCAGAAGTTAGATCAGATGGCCAATGCAATTTGAAGCTAGGCCTTTCCTTTTAGGTTTTACCCCAACAATGTTTTCTTTGGTTTCGATCACTCACAAAATCAAGCATTTTACAGCAGGTTGGAGCACCCTGTATCTCAGCAGAGGAATAAGGTAGAGAAGAATTCTAAGGATCATTTTGACTGCCTCCAGAAGTTAGATCAGATGGCCAAGGCGATTTGGTGCTAGGCCTTTCCCTTTAGGTTTTACCCCAACAATGTTTTCATTAGTTTCGATCACTCTCGAAATCAAGCATTTTACAGCAGGTTGGAGCAGCCTGTATCTCAGCACAGGAATAATGTAGGGAAGAATTCTAAGGATCATTTTGACTGCCTCCAGAAGTTAGATCAGATGGCCAATGCAATTTGATGCTAGGTCTTTCCCATTAGGTTTTACCACAACAATGTTTTCATTGGTTTCGTTCACTCACGAAATCAAGCATTTTACAGCAGGTTGGAGCAGCCTGTATCTCAGCACAGGAATAAGGTAGGGAAGAATTCAAATACTCATTTTGACAGCCTCCAGAAGTTAGATCAGATGGCCAATGCAATTTGGTGCTAGGCCTTTCCCTTTAGGTTTTACCCCAACAATGTTTTCATTAGTTTCGATCACTCTCGAAATCAAGCCTTTTACAGCAGGTTGGAGCAGCCTGTATCTCAGCAGAGGAATAAGGTAGGGAAGAATTCTAAGGATCATTTTGACTGCCTCCAGAAGTTAGATCAGATGGCCAATGCAATTTGGTGCTAGGCCTTTCCCTTTAGGTTTTACCCCAACAATGTTTTCATTAGTTTCGCTCACTCTCGAAATCAAGCATTTTACAGCAGGTTGGAGCAGCCTGTATCTCAGCACAGGAATAAGGTAGGGAAGAATTCTAAGGATCATTTTGACTGACTCCAGAAGTTAGATCAGATGGTCAATGCAATTTCTTGCTAGGCATTTCCCTTTAGGTTTTACCCCAACAATGTTTTCATTAGTTTCGATCACTCTCGAAATCAGGGATTTTACAGCAAGTTGTAGCAGCCTGTATCTCAGCACAGGAATAAGGTAGGGAAGAATTCTAAGGATCATTTTGACTGCCTCCAGAAGTTAGATCAGATGGCCAATGCAATTTGGTGCTAGGCCTTTCCCTTTAGGTTTTACCCCAACAATGTTTTCATTAGTTTCGCTCACTCTCGAAATCAAGCATTTTACAGCAGGTTGGAGCAGCCTGTATCTCAGCACAGGAATAAGGTAGGGAAGAAATCTAAGGATCATTTTGACTGCCTCCAGAAGTTAGATCAGATGGCCAATGCAATTTGGTGCTAGGCCTTGCCCTTTAGGTTTTACCCCAACAATGTTTTCATTAGTTTCGATCACTCTCGAAATCAAGCATTTTACAGCAAGTTGGAGCAGCCTGTATCTCAGCACAGGAATAAGGTAGGGAAGAATTCAAATACTCATTTTGACAGCCTCCAGAAGTTAGATCAGATGGCCAATGCAATTTCGTGCTAGGCCTTTCCCTTTAGGTTTTACCCCAACAATGTTTTCATTAGTTTCGCTCACTCTCGAAATCAAGCATTTTACAGCAGGTTGGAGCAGCCTGTATCTCAGCACAGGAATAAGGTAGGGAAGAATTCAAATACTCATTTTGACTGCCTCCAGAAGTTAGATCAGATGGCCAATGCAATTTGGTGCTAGGCCTTTCCCTTTAGGTTTTACCCCAACAATGTTTTCATTAGTTTCGATCACTCTCGAAATCAAGCATTTTACAGCAGGTTGGAGCAGCCTGTATCTCAGCACAGGAATAAGGTAGGGAAGAATTCTAAGGATCATTTTGACTGCCTCCAGAAGTTAGATCAGATGGCCAATGCAATTTGGTGCTAGGCCTTTCGCTTTAGGTTTTACCCCAACAATATTTTCATTAGTTTCGGTCACTCTCGAGATCAAGCATTTTACAGCAGGTTGGAGCAGCCTGTATCTCAGCACAGGAATAAGGTAGGGAAGAATTCTAAGGATCATTTTGATTGCCTCCAGAAGGTAGATCAGATGGCCAATGCAATTTGGTGCTAGGCCTTTCCCTTTAGGTTTTACCCCAACAATGTTTTCATTAGTTTCGCTCACTCTCGAAATCAAGCATTTTACAGCAGGTTGGAGCAGCCTGTATCTCAGCACAGGAATAAGGTAGGGAAGAATTCAAATACTCATTTTGACAGCCTCCAGAAGTTAGATCAGATGGCCAATGCAATATGGTGCTAGGCCTTTCCCTTTAGGTATTACTCCAACAATGTTTTCATTAGTTTCGATCACTCTCGAAATCAAGCCTTTTACAGCAGGTTGGAGCAGCCTGTATCTCTGCATAGGAATAAGGTAGGGAAGAATTCTAAGGATCATTTTGACTGCCTCCAGAAGTTAGATCAGATGGCCAATGCAATTTGGTGCTAGGCCTTTCCCTTTAGGTTTTACCCCAACAATGTTTTCATTAGTTTCGCTCACTCTCGAAATCAAGCATTTTACAGCAGGTTGGAGCAGCCTGTATCTCAGCACAGGAATAAGGTAGGGAAGAATTCTAAGGATCATTTTGACTGCCTCCAGAAGTTAGATCAGATGGACAATGCAATTTGGTGCTAGGCCTTTCCCTTTAGGTTTTACCCCAACAATGTTTTCATTAGTTTCGATCACTCTCTAAATCAAGCATTTTACAGCAGGTTGGAGCAGCCTGTATCTCAGCACAGGAATAAGGTAGGGAAGAATTCAAATACTCATTTTGACTGCCTCCAGAAGTTAGATCAGATGGCCAATGCAATTTGGTGCTAGGCCTTTCCCTTTAGGTATTACTCCAACAATGTTTTCATTAGTTTCGATCACACTCGAAATCAAGCATTTTACAGCAGGTTGGAGCAGCCTGTATCTCTGCATAGGAATAAGGTAGGGAAGAATTCTAAGGATCATTTTGACTGCCTCCAGAAGTTAGATCAGATGGCCAATGCAATTTGGTGCTAGGCCTTTCCCTTTAGGTTTTACCCCAACAATGTTTTCATTAGTTTCGCTCACTCTCGAAATCAAGCATTTTACAGCAGGTTGGAGCAGCCTGTATCTCAGCACAGGAATAAGGTAGGGAAGAATTCAAATACTCATTTTGACTGCCTCCAGAAGTTAGATCAGATGGCCAATGCAATTTGGTGCTAGGCCTTTCCCTTTAGGTTTTACCCCAACAATGTTTTCATTAGTTTCGATCACTCTCGAAATCAAGCATTTTACAGCAGGTTGGAGCAGCCTGTATCTCAGCACAGGAATAAGGTAGGGAAGAATTCAAATACTCATTTTGACTGCCTCCAGAAGTTAGATCAGATGGCCAATGCAATTTGATGCTAGGCCTTTCCCTTTAGGTTTTACCCCAACAATGTTTTCATTAGTTTCGCTCACTCTCGAAATCAAGCATTTTACAGCAGGTTGGAGCAGCCTGTATCTCAGCACAGGAAGAAGGTAGGGAAGAATTCTAAGGATCATTTTGACTGCCTCCAGAAGTTAGATCAGATGGCCAATGCAATTTGGTGCTAGGCCTTTCCCTTTAGGTTTTACCCCAACAATGTTTTCATTAGTTTCGCTCACTCTCGAAATCAAGCATTTTACAGCAGGTTGGAGCAGCCTGTATCTCAGCAGAGGAATAAAGTAGGGAAGAATTCTAAGGATCATTTTGACTGCCTCCAGAAGTTAGATCAGATGGCCAATGCAATTTGGTGCTAGGCCTTTCCCTTTAGGTTTTACCACAACAATGTTTTCATTAGTTTCGCTCACTCTCGAAATCAAGCATTTTACAGCATGGTGGAGCACCCTGTATCTCAGCACAGGAATAAGGTAGGGAAGAATTCAAATACTCATTTTGACTGCCTCCAGAAGTTAGATCAGATGGCCAATGCAATTTGAAGCTAGGCCTTTCCTTTTAGGTTTTACCCCAACAATGTTTTCTTTGGTTTCGATCACTCACAAAATCAAGCATTTTACAGCAGGTTGGAGCAGCCTGTATCTCAGCAGATGAATAAGGTAGAGAAGAATTCAAATACTCATTTTGACTGCCTCCAGAAGTTAGATCAGATGGCCAATGCAATTTGGTGCTAGGCCTTTCCCTTTAGGTTTTACCCCAACAATGTTTTCATTAGTTTCGCTCACTCTCGAAATCAAGCATTTTACAGCAGGTTGGAGCAGCCTGTATCTCAGCACAGGAATAAGGTAGGGAAGAATTCAAATACTCATTTTGACTGCCTCCAGAAGTTAGATCAGATGGCCAATGCAATTTGGTGCTAGGCCTTTCCCTTTAGGTATTACTCCAACAATGTTTTCATTAGTTTCGCTCACTCTCGAAATCAAGCCTTTTACAGCAGGTTGTAGCAGCCTGTATCTCAGCATAGGAATAAGGTAGGGAAGAATTCTAAGGATCATTTTGACTGCCTCCAGAAGTTAGATCAGATGGCCAATGCAATTTGGTGCTAGGCCTTTCCCTTTAGGTTTTACCCCAACAATGTTTTCATTAGTTTCGATCACTCTCGAAATCAAGCCTTTTACAGCAGGTTGGAGCAGCCTGTATCTCAGCACAGGAATAAGGTAGGGAAGAATTCAAATACTCATTTTGACTGCCTCCAGAAGTTAGATCAGATGGCCAATGCAATTTGTTGCTAGGCCTTTCCCTTTAGGTTTTACCCCAACAATGTTTTCATTAGTTTCGCTCACTCTCGAAATCAAGCATTTTACAGCAAGTTGGAGCAGCCTGTATCTCAGCACAGGAATAAGGTAGGGAAGAATTCAAATACTCATTTTGACTGCCTCCAGAAGTTAGATCAGATGGCAAATTGTATTTGGTGCTAGGCCTTTCCTTTTAGGTTTTACCCCAACAATGTTTTCTTTGGTTTCGATCACTCACAAAATCAAGCATTTTACAGCAGGTTGGAGCAGCCTGTATCTCAGCAGAGGAATAAGGTAGAGAAGAATTCTAAGGATCATTTTGACTGCCTCCAGAAGTTAGATCAGATGGCCAATGCGATTTGGTGCTAGGCCTTTCCCTTTAGCTTTTACCCCAACAATGTTTTCAATAGTTTCGATCACTCTCGAAATCAAGCATTTTACAGCAGGTTGGAGCAGCCTGTATCTCAGCACAGGAATAATGTAGGGAAGAATTCTAAGGATCATTTTGACTGCCTCCAGAAGTTAGATCAGATGGCCAATGCAATTTGATGCTAGGTCTTTCCCATTAGGTTTTACCACAACAATATTTTCATTGGTTTCGTTCACTCACGAAATCAAGCATTTTACAGCAGGTTGGAGCAGCCTGTATCTCAGCACAGGAATAAGGTAGGGAAGAATTCAAATACTCATTTTGACAGCCTCCAGAAGTTAGATCAGATGGCCAATGCAATTTGGTGCTAGGCCTTTCCCTTTAGGTTTTACCCCAACAATGTTTTCATTAGTTTCGATCACTCTCGAAATCAAGCCTTTTACAGCAGGTTGGAGCAGCCTGTATCTCAGCAGAGGAATAAGGTAGGGAAGAATTCTAAGGATCATTTTGACTGCCTCCAGAAGTTAGATCAGATGGCCAATGCAATTTGGTGCTAGGCCTTTCCCTTTAGGTTTTACCCCAACAATGTTTTCATTAGTTTCGCTCACTCTCGAAATCAAGCATTTTACAGCAGGTTGGAGCAGCCTGTATCTCAGCACAGGAATAAGGTAGGGAAGAATTCAAATACTCATTTTGACTGCCTCCAGAAGTTAGATCAGATGGCCAATGCAATTTGGTGCTAGGCCTTTCCCTTTAGGTTTTACCCCAACAATGTTTTCATTAGTTTCGATCACTCTCGAAATCAAGCATTTTACAGCAAGTTGGAGCAGCCTGTATCTCAGCACAGGAATAAGGTAGGGAAGAATTCAAATACTCATTTTGACTGCCTCCAGAAGTTAGATCAAATGGCAAATTGTATTTGGTGCTAGGCCTTTCCTTTTAGGTTTTACCCCAACAATGTTTTCTTTGGTTTCGATCACTCACAAAATCAAGCCTTTTACAGCAGGTTGGAGCAGCCTGTATCTCAGCACAGGAATAAGGTAGGGAAGAATTCTAAGGATCATTTTGACTGCCTCCAGAAGTTAGATCAGATGGCCAATGCGATTTGGTGCTAGGCCTTTCCCTTTAGGTTTTACCCCAACAATGTTTTCAATAGTTTCGATCACTCTCGAAATCAAGCATTTTACAGCAGGTTGGAGCAGCCTGTATCTCAGCACAGGAATAATGTAGGGAAGAATTCTAAGGATCATTTTGACTGCCTCCAGAAGTTAGATCAGATGGCCAATGCAATTTGATGCTAGGTCTTTCCCATTAGGTTTTACCACAACAATATTTTCATTGGTTTCGTTCACTCACGAAATCAAGCATTTTACAGCAGGTTGGAGCAGCCTGTATCTCAGCACAGGAATAAGGTAGGGAAGAATTCAAATACTCATTTTGACAGCCTCCAGAAGTTAGATCAGATGGCCAATGCAATTTGGTGCTAGGCCTTTCCCTTTAGGTTTTACCCCAACAATGTTTTCATTAGTTTCGATCACTCTCGAAATCAAGCCTTTTACAGCAGGTTGGAGCAGCCTGTATCTCAGCAGAGGAATAAGGTAGGGAAGAATTCTAAGGATCATTTTGACTGCCTCCAGAAGTTAGATCAGATGGCCAATGCAATTTGGTGCTAGGCCTTTCCCTTTAGGTTTTACCACAATAATGTTTTCATTAGTTTCGCTCACTCTCGAAATCAAGCATTTTACAGCAGGTTGGAGCAGCCTGTATCTCAGCACAGGAATAAGGTAGGGAAGAATTCTAAGGATCATTTTGACTGCCTCCAGAAGTTAGATCAGATGGTCAATGCAATTTGTTGCTAGGCCTTTCCCTTTAGGTATTACTCCAACAATGTTTTCATTAGTTTCGATCACTCTCGAAATCAAGGATTTTACAGCAAGTTGGAGCAGCCTGTATCTCAGCACAGGAATAAGGTAGGGAAGAATTCTAAGGATCATTTTGACTGCCTCCAGAAGTTAGATCAGATGGCCAATGCAATTTGCTGCTAGGCCTTTCCCTTTAGATTTTACCCCAACAATGTTTTCATTAGTTTCGCTCACTCTCGAAATCAAGCATTTTACAGCAGGTTGGAGCAGCCTGTATCTCAGCACAGGAATAAGGTAGGGAAGAATTCAAATAGTCATTTTGACTGCCTCCAGAAGTTAGATCAGATGGCCAATGCAATTTGGTGCTAGGCCTTTCCCTTTAGGTTTTACCCCAACAATGTTTTCATTAGTTTCGATCACTCTCGAAATCAAGCATTTTACACCAGGTTGGAGCACCCTGTATCTCAGCACAGGAATAAGGTAGGGAAGAATTCAAATACTCATTTTGACTGCCTCCAGAAGTTAGATCAGATGGCCAATGCAATTTGGTGCTAGGCCTTTCCCTTTAGGTATTACTCCAACAATGTTTTCATTAGTTTCGATCACACTCGAAATCAAGCATTTTACAGCAGGTTGGAGCAGCCTGTATCTCTGCATAGGAATAAGGTAGGGAAGAATTCTAAGGATCATTTTGACTGCCTCCAGAAGTTAGATCAGATGGCCAATGCAATTTGGTGCTAGGCCTTTCCCTTTAGGTTTTACCCCAACAATGTTTTCATTAGTTTCGATCACTCTCAAAATCAAGCATTTTACAGCAGGTTGGAGCAGCCTGTATCTCAGCACAGGAATAAGGTAGGGAAGAATTCAAATACTCATTTTGACTGCCTCCAGAAGTTAGATCAGATGGCCAATGCAATTTGGTGCTAGGCCTTTCCCTTTAGGTTTTACCCCAACAATGTTTTCATTAGTTTCGATCACTCTCGAAATCAAGCATTTTACAGCAGGTTGGAGCAGCCTGTATCTCAGCACAGGAATAAGGTAGGGAAGAATTCAAATACTCATTTTGACTGCCTCCAGAAGTTAGATCAGATGGCCAATGCAATTTGGTGCTAGGTCTTTCCCTTTAGGTTTTACCCCAACAATGTTTTCATTAGTTTCGACCACTCTCGAAATCAAGCATTTTACAGCAGGTTGGAGCAGCCTGTATCTCAGCACAGGAATAAAGTAGGGAAGAATTCTAAGGATCATTTTGACTGCCTCCAGAAGTTAGATCAGATGGCCAATGCAATTTGGTGCTAGGCCTTTCCCTTTAGGTTTTACCCCAACAATGTTTTCATTAGTTTCGCTCACTCTCGAAATCAAGCATTTTACAGCATGGTGGAGCAGCCTGTATCTCAGCACAGGAATAAGGTAGGGAAGAATTCAAATACTCATTTTGACTGCCTCCAGAAGTTAGATCAGATGGCCAATGTAATTTGAAGCTAGGCCTTTCCTTTTAGGTTTTACCCCAACAATGTTTTCTTTGGTTTCGATCACTCACAAAATCAAGCATTTTACAGCTGGTTGGAGCACCCTGTATCTCAGCAGAGGAATAAGGTAGAGAAGAATTCTAAGGATCATTTTGACTGCCTCCAGAAGTTAGATCAGATGGCCAATGCAATTGGATGCTAGGTCTTTCCCATTAGGTTTTACCACAACAATGTTTTCATTGGTTTCGTTCACTCACGAAATCAAGCATTTTACAGCAGGTTGGAGCAGCCTGTATCTCAGCACAGGAATAAGGTAGGGAAGAATTCAAATACTTATTTTGACAGCCTCCAGAAGTTAGATCAGATGGCCAATGCAATTTGGTGCTAGGCCTTTCCCTTTAGGTTTTACCCCAACAATGTTTTCATTTGTTTTGCTCACTCTCGAAATCAAGCCTTTTACAGCAGGTTGGAGCAGCCTGTATCTCAGCAGAGGAATAAGGTAGGGAAGAATTCTAAGGATCATTTTGACTGCCTCCAGAAGTTAGATCAGATGGCCAATGCAATTTGGTGCTAGGCCTTTCCCTTTAGGTTTTACCACAATAATGTTTTCATTAGTTTCGCTCACTCTCGAAATCAAGCATTTTACAGCAGGTTGGAGCAGCCTGTATCTCAGCACAGGAATAAGGTAGGGAAGAATTCTAAGGATCATTTTGACTGCCTCCAGAAGTTAGATCAGATGGTCAATGCAATTTGTTGCTAGGCCTTTCCCTTTAGGTTTTACCCCAACAATGTTTTCATTAGTTTCGATCACTCTCGAAATCAAGGATTTTACAGCAAGTTGGAGCAGCCTGTATCTCAGCACAGGAATAAGGTAGGGAAGAATTCTAAGGATCATTTTGACTGCCTCCAGAAGTTAGATCAGATGGCCAATGCAATTTGGTGCTAGGCCTTTCCCTTTAGATTTTACCCCAACAATGTTTTCATTAGTTTCGCTCACTCTCGAAATCAAGCATTTTACAGCAGGTTGGAGCAGCCTGTATCTCAGCACAGGAATAAGGTAGGGAAGAATTCTAAGGATCATTTTGACTGCCTCCAGAAGTTAGATCTAACGGCCAATGCAATTTGGTGCTAGGCCTTTCCCTTTAGGTTTTACCCCAACAATGTTTTCATTAGTTTCGATCACTCTCGAAATCAAGCATTTTACAGCAGGTTGGAGCAGCCTGTATCTCAGCACAGGAATAAGGTAGGGAAGAATTCAAATACTCATTTTGACTGCCTCCAGAAGTTAGATCAGATGGCCAATGGAATTTGGTGCTAGGCCTTTCCCTTTAGGTATTACTCCAACAATGTTTTCATTAGTTTCGATCACTCTGGAAATCAAGCCTTTTACAGCAGGTTGGAGCAGCCTGTATCTCAGCATAGGAATAAGGTAGGGAAGAATTCTAAGGATCATTTTGACTGCCTCCAGAAGTTAGATCAGATGGCAAATGCAATTTGGTGCTAGGCCTTTCCCTTTAGGTTTTACCCCAACAATGTTTTCATTAGTTTCGATCACTCTCGAAATCAAGCATTTTACAGCAGGTTGGAGCAGCCTGTATCTCAGCAGAGGAATAAGGTAGGGAAGAATTCTAAGGATCATTTTGACTGCCTCCAGAAGTTAGATCAGATGGCCAATGCAATTTGGTGCTAGGCCTTTCCCTTTAGGTTTTACCCCAACAATGTTTTCATTAGTTTCGCTCACTCTCGAAATCAAGCATTTTACAGCAAGTTGGAGCAGCCTGTATCTCAGCACAGGAATAAGGTAGGGAAGAATTCAAATACTCATTTTGACTGCCTCCAGAAGTTAGATCAGATGGCCAATGCAATTTGGTGCTAGGCCTTTCCCTTTAGGTTTTACCCCAACAATGTTTTCATTAGTTTCGCTCACTCTCGAAATCAAGCATTTTACAGCAGGTTGGAGCAGCCTGTATCTCAGCACAGGAATAAGGTAGGGAAGAATTCAAATACTCATTTTGACTGCCTCCAGAAGTTAGATCAGATGGCCAATGCAATTTGGTATAAGGCCTTTCCCTTTAGGTTTTACCCCAACAATGTTTTCATTAGTTTCGCTCACTCTCGAAATCAAGCATTTTACAGCAGGTTGGAGCAGCCTGTATCTCAGCGCAGGAATAAGGTAGGGAAGAATTCCAAGGATCATTTTGACTGCTTCCAGAAGTTAGATCAGATGGCAAATTGGATTTGGTGCTAGGCCTTTCCCTTTAGGTTTTACCCCAACAATGTTTTCATTAGTTTCGCTCACTCTCGAAATCAAGCATTTTACAGCAGGTTGGAGCAGCCTGTATCTCAGCACAGGAATAAGGTAGGGAAGAATTCAAATACTCATTTTGACTGCTTCCAGAAGTTAGATCAGATGGCAAATCGTATTTGGTGCTAGGTCTTTCCCTTTAGGTTTTACCCCAACAATGTTTTCATTAGTTTCGCTCACTCTCGAAATCAAGCATTTTACAGCAGGTTGGAGCAGCCTGTATCTCAGCACAGGAATAAGGTAGGGAAGAATTCAAATACTCATTTTGACTGCCTCCAGAAGTTAGATCAGATGGCAAATTGTATTTGGTGCTAGGTCTTTCCCTTTAGGTTTTACCCCAACAATGTTTTCATTAGTTTCGCTCACTCTCGAAATCAAGCATTTTACAGCAGGTTGGAGCAGCCTGTATCTCAGCACAGGAATAAGGTAGGGAAGAATTCTAAGGATAATTTTGACTGCCTCCAGAAGTTAGATCAGATGGCAAATTGAATTTGGTGCTAGGTCTTTCCCTTTAGGTTTTACCCCAACAATGTTTTCATTAGTTTCGCTCACTCTCGAAATCAAGCATTTTACAGCAGGTTGGAGCAGCCTGTATCTCAGCACAGGAATAAGGTAGGGAAGAATTCTAAGGATCATTTTGACTGCCTCCAGAAGTTAGATCAGATGGCCAATGCAATTTGGTGCTAGGCCTTTCCCTTTAGGTTTTACCCCAACAATGTTTTCATTAGTTTCGCTCACTCTCGAAATCAAGCATTTTACAGCAGGTTGGAGCAGCCTGTATCTCAGCACAGGAATAAGGTAGGGAAGAATTCAAATACTCATTTTGACTGCCTCCAGAAGTTAGATCGGATGGCAAATTGTATTTGGTGCCAGGTCTTTCCATTTAGGTTTTACCCCAACAATGTTTTCATTAGTTTCGCTCACTCTCGAAATCAAGCATTTTACAGCAGGTTGGAGCAGCCTGTGTCTCAGCACAGGAATAAGGTAGGGAAGAATTCAAATACTCATTTTGACTGCCTCCAGAAGTTAGATCAGATGGCCAATGCAATTTGGTGCTAGGTCTTTCCCTTTAGGTTTTACCCCAACAATGTTTTCATTAGTTTCGCTCACTCTTGAAATCAAGCATTTTACAGCATGTAGGAGCAGCCTGTATCTCAGCACAGGAATAAGGTAGGGAAGAATTCAAATACTCATTTTGACTGCCTCCAGAAGTTAGATCAGATGGCCAATGCAATTTGGTGCTAGGCCTTTCCCTTTAGGTTTTACCCCAACAATGTTTTCATTAGTTTCGCTCACTCTCGAAATCAAGCATTTTACAGCAGGTTGGAGCAGCCTGTATCTCAGCACAGGAATAAGGTAGGGAAGAATTCAAATACTCATTTTGACTGCCTCCAGAAGTTAGATCAGATGGCCAATGCAATTTGGTGCTAGGCCTTTCCCTTTAGGTTTTACCCCAACAATGTTTTCATTAGTTTCGCTCACTCTCGAAATCAAGCATTTTACAGCAGGTTGGAGCAGCCTGTATCTCAGCACAGGAATAAGGTAGGGAAGAATTCAAATACTCATTTTGACTGCCTCCAGAAGTTAGATCAGATGGCAAATTGGATTTGGTGCTAGGTCTTTCCCTTTAGGTTTTAGCCCAACAATGTTTTCATTAGTTTCGCTCACTCTCGAAATCAAGCATTTTACAGCAGGTTGGAGCAGCCTGTATCTCAGCACAGGAATAAGGTAGGGAAGAATTCAAATACTCATTTTGACTGCCTCCAGAAGTTAGATCAGATGGCAAATTGTATTTGGTGCTAGGTCTTTCCCTTTAGGTTTTACCCCAACAATGTTTTCATTAGTTTCGCTCACTCTCGAAATCAAGCATTTTGCAGCAGGTTGGAGCAGCCTGTATCTCAGCACAGGAATAAGGTAGGGAAGAATTCAAATACTCATTTTGACTGCCTCCAGAAGTTAGATCAGATGGCCAATGCAATTTGGTGCTAGGCATTTCCCTTTAGGTTTTCCCCCAACAATATATTCATTAGTTTCGCTCACTCTCAAAATCAAGCATTTTACAGCAGGTTGGAGCAGCCTGTATCTCAGCACAGGAATAAGGTAGGGAAGAATTCTAAGGATCATTTTGACTGCCTCCAGAAGTTAGATCAGATGGCAAATTGGATTTGGTGCTAGGTCTTTCCCTTTAGGTTTTACCCCAACAATGTTTTCATTAGTTTCGCTCACTCTCGAAATCAAGCATTTTACAGCAGGTTGGAGCAGCCTGTATCTCAGCACAGGAATAAGGTAGGGAAGAATTCAAATACTCATTTTGACTGCCTCCAGAAGTTAGATCAGATGGCAAATTGTATTTGGTGCTAGGTCTTTCCCTTTAGGTTTTACCCCAACAATGTTTTCATTAGTTTCGCTCACTCTCGAAATCAAGCATTTTACAGCAGGTTGGAGCAGCCTGTATCTCAGCACAGGAATAAGGTAGGGAAGAATTCTAAGGATCATTTTGACTGCCTCCAGAAGTTAGATCAGATGGCAAATTGTATTTGGTGCCAGGTCTTTCCCTTTAGGTTTTACCCCAACAATGTTTTCATTAGTATCGCTCACTCTCGAAATCAAGCATTTTACAGCAGGTTGGAGCAGCCTGTATCTCAGCACAGGAATAAGGTAGGGAAGAATTCTAAGGATCATTTTGACTGCCTCCAGAAGTTAGATCAGATGGCAAATTGGATTTGGTGCCAGGTCTTTCCCTTTAGGTTTTACCCCAACAATGTTTTCATTAGTTTCGCTCACTCTCGAAATCAAGCATTTTACAGCAGGTTGGAGCAGCCTGTATCTCAGCACAGGAATAAGGTAGGGAAGAATTCAAATACTCATTTTGACTGCCTCCAGAAGTTAGATCAGATGGCAAATTGTATTTGGTGCTAGGTCTTTCCCTTTAGGTTTTACCCCAACAATGTTTTCATTAGTTTCGATCACTCTCGAAATCAAGCATTTTACAGCAGATTGGAGCAGCCTGTATCTCAGCACAGGAATAAGGTAGGGAAGAATTCTAAGGATCATTTTGACTGCCTCCAGAAGTTAGATCAGATGGCAAATTGTATTTGGTGCCAGGTCTTTCCCTTTAGGTTTTACCCCAACAATGTTTTCATTAGTATCGCTCACTCTCGAAATCAAGCATTTTACAGCAGGTTGGAGCAGCCTGTATCTCAGCACAGGAATAAGGTAGGGAAGAATTCTAAGGATCATTTTGACTGCCTCCAGAAGTTAGATCAGATGGCAAATTGGATTTGGTGCCAGGTCTTTCCCTTTAGGTTTTACCCCAACAATGTTTTCATTAGTTTCGCTCACTCTCGAAATCAAGCATTTTACAGCAGGTTGGAGCAGCCTGTATCTCAGCACAGGAATAAGGTAGGGAAGAATTCAAATACTCATTTTGACTGCCTCCAGAAGTTAGATCAGATGGCAAATTGTATTTGGTGCTAGGTCTTTCCCTTTAGGTTTTACCCCAACAATGTTTTCATTAGTTTCGCTCACTCTCGAAATCAAGCATTTTACAGCAGGTTGGAGCAGCCTGTATCTCAGCACAGGAATAAGGTAGGGAAGAATTCTAAGGATCATTTTGACTGCCTCCAGAAGTTAGATCAGATGGCAAATTGGATTTGGTGCCAGGTCTTTCCCTTTAGGTTTTACCCCAACAATGTTTTCATTAGTTTCGCTCACTCTCGAAATCAAGCATTTTACAGCAGGTTGGAGCAGCCTGTATCTCAGCACAGGAATAAGGTAGGGAAGAATTCAAATACTCATTTTGACTGCCTCCAGAAGTTAGATCAGATGGCCAATGCAATTTGGTGCTAGGCCTTTCCCTTTAGGTTTTACCCCAACAATGTTTTCATTAGTTTCACTCACTCTCGAAATCAAGCATTTTACAGCAGGTTGGAGCAGCCTGTATCTCAGCACAGGAATAAGGTAGGGAAGAATTCAAATACTCATTTTGACTGCCTCCAGAAGTTAGATCAGATGGCCAATGCAATTTGGTGCTAGGCCTTTCCCTTTAGGTTTTACCCCAACAATGTTTTCATTAGTTTCGCTCACTCTCGAAATCAAGCATTTTACAGCAGGTTGGAGCAGCCTGTATCTCAGCACAGGAATAAGGTAGGGAAGAATTCATATACTCATTTTGACTGCCTCCAGAAGTTAGATCAGATGCCAAATTGTATTTAGTGCTAGGTCTTTCCCTTTAGGTTTTACCCCAACAATGTTTTCATTAGTTTCGCTCACTCTCGAAATCAAGCATTTTACAGCAGGTTGGAGCAGCCTGTATCTCAGCACAGGAATAAGGTAGGGAAGAATTCAAATACTCATTTTGACTGCCTCTAGAAGTTCGATCAGATGGCAAATTGTATTTGGTGCTAGGTCTTTCCCTTTAGGTTTTACCCCAACAATGTTTTCATTAGTTTCGCTCACTCTCAAAATCAAGCATTTTACAGCAGGTTGGAGCAGCCTGTATCTCAGCACAGGAATAAGGTAGGGAAGAATTCTAAGGATCATTTTGACTGCCTCCAGAAGTTAGATCAGATGGCAAATTGGATTTGGTGCCAGGTCTTTCCCTTTAGGTTTTACCCCAACAATGTTTTCATTAGTTTCGCTCACTCTCGAAATCAAGCATTTTACAGCAGGTTGGAGCAGCCTGTATCTCAGCACAGGAATAAGGTAGGGAAGAATTCAAATACTCATTTTGACTGCCTCCAGAAGTTAGATCAGATGGCCAATGCAATTTGGTGCTTGGCCTTTCCCTTTAGGTTTTACCCCAACAATGTTTTCATTAGTTTCGCTCACTCTCGAAATCAAGCATTTTACAGCAGGTTGGAGCAGCCTGTATCTCAGCACAGGAATAAGGTAGGGAAGAATTCTAAGGATCATTTTGACTGCCTCCAGAAGTTAGATCAGATGGCCAATTGGATTTGGTGCTAGGCCTTTCCCTTTAGGTTTTACCCCAACAATGTTTTCATTAGTTTCGCTCACTCTCGAAATCAAGCATTTTACAGCAGGTTGGAGCAGCCTGTATCTCAGCACAGGAATAAGGTAGGGAAGAATTCTAAGGATCATTTTGACTGCCTCCAGAAGTTAGATCAGATGGCAAATTGTATTTGGTGCCAGGTCTTTCCATTTAGGTTTTACCCCAACAATGTTTTCATTAGTTTCGCTCACTCTCGAAATCAAGCATTTTACAGCAGGTTGGAGCAGCCTGTATCTCAGCACAGGAATAAGGTAGGGAAGAATTCAAATACTCATTTTGACTGCCTCCAGAAGTTAGATCAGATGGCAAATTGGATTTGGTGCTAGGTCTTTCCCTTTAGGTTTTACCCCAACAATGTTTTCATTAGTTTCGCTCACTCTCGAAATCAAGCATTTTACAGCAGGTTGGAGCAGCCTGTATCTCAGCACAGGAATAAGGTAGGGAAGAATTCAAATACTCATTTTGACTGCCTCCAGAAGTTAGATCAGATGGCCAATGCAATTTGGTGCTAGGCCTTTCCCTTTAGGTTTTACCCCAACAATGTTTTCATTAGTTTCGCTCACTCTCGAAATCAAGCATTTTACAGCAGGTTGGAGCAGCCTGTATCTCAGCACAGGAATAAGGTAGGGAAGAATTCAAATACTCATTTTGACTGCCTCCAGAAGTTAGATCAGATGGCCAATGCAATTTGGTGCTAGGCCTTTCCCTTTAGGTTTTACCCCAACAATGTTTTCATTAGTTTCGATCACTCTCGAAATCAAGCATTTTACAGCAGGTTGGAGCAGCCTGTATCTCAGCACAGGAATAAGGTAGGGAAGAATTCTAAGGATCATTTTGACTGCCTCCAGAAGTTAGATCAGATGGCAAATTGTATTTGGTGCTAGGTCTTTCCCTTTAGGTTTTACCCCAACAATGTTTTCATTAGTTTCGCTCACTCTCGAAATCAAGCATTTTACAGCAGGTTGGAGCAGCCTGTATCTCAGCACAGGAATAAGGTAGGGAAGAATTCTAAGGATCATTTTGACTGCCTCCAGAAGTTAGATCAGATGGCAAATTGTATTTGGTGCTAGGTCTTTCCATTTAGGTTTTACCCCAACAATGTTTTCATTAGTTTCGCTCACTCTCGAAATCAAGCATTTTACAGCAGGTTGGAGCAGCCTGTATCTCAGCACAGGAATAAGGTAGGGAAGAATTCTAAGGATCATTTTGACTGCCTCCAGAAGTTAGATCAGATGGCAAATTGTATTTGGTGCCAGGTCTTTCCCTTTAGGTTTTACCCCAACAATGTTTTCATTAGTATCGCTCACTCTCGAAATCAAGCATTTTACAGCAGGTTGGAGCAGCCTGTATCTCAGCACAGGAATAAGGTAGGGAAGAATTCTAAGGATCATTTTGACTGCCTCCAGAAGTTAGATCAGATGGCAAATTGGATTTGGTGCTAGGTCTTTCCCTTTAGGTTTTACCCCAACAATGTTTTCATTAGTTTCGCTCACTCTCAAAATCAAGCATTTTACAGCAGGTTGGAGCAGCCTGTATCTCATCACAGGAATAATTTAGGGAAGAATTCAAATACTCATTTTGACTGCCTCCAGAAGTTAGATCAGATGGCAAATTGGATTTGGTGCTAGGTCTTTCCCTTTAGGTTTTACCCCAACAATGTTTTCATTAGTTTCGCTCACTCTCGAAATCAAGCATTTTACAGCAGGTTGGAGCAGCCTGTATCTCAGCACAGGAATAAGGTAGGGAAGAATTCAAATACTCATTTTGACTGCCTCCAGAAGTTAGATCAGATGGCCAATGCAATTTGGTGCTAGGCCTTTCCCTTTAGGTTTTACCCCAACAATGTTTTCATTAGTTTCGCTCACTCTCGAAATCAAGCATTTTACAGCAGGTTGGAGCAGCCTGTATCTCAGCACAGGAATAAGGTAGGGAAGAATTCAAATACTCATTTTGACTGCCTCCAGAAGTTAGATCAGATGGCCAATGCAATTTGGTGCTAGGCCTTTCCCTTTAGGTTTTACCCCAACAATGTTTTCATTAGTTTCGCTCACTCTCGAAATCAAGCATTTTACAGCAGGTTGGAGCAGCCTGTATCTCAGCACAGGAATAAGGTAGGGAAGAATTCATATACTCATTTTGACTGCCTCCAGAAGTTAGATCAGATGGCAAATTGTATTTGGTGCTAGGTCTTTCCCTTTAGGTTTTACCCCAACAATGTTTTCATTAGTTTCGCTCACTCTCGAAATCAAGCATTTTACAGCAGGTTGGAGCAGCCTGTATCTCAGCACAGGAATAAGGTAGGGAAGAATTCAAATACTCATTTTGACTGCCTCCAGAAGTTAGATCAGATGGCAAATTGTATTTGGTGCTAGGTCTTTCCATTTAGGTTTTACCCCAACAATGTTTTCATTAGTTTCGCTCACTCTCAAAATCAAGCATTTTACAGCAGGTTGGAGCAGCCTGTATCTCAGCACAGGAATAAGGTAGGGAAGAATTCTAAGGATCATTTTGACTGCCTCCAGAAGTTAGATCAGATGGCAAATTGGATTTGGTGCCAGGTCTTTCCCTTTAGGTTTTACCCCAACAATGTTTTCATTAGTTTCGCTCACTCTCGAAATCAAGCATTTTACAGCAGGTTGGAGCAGCCTGTATCTCAGCACAGGAATAAGGTAGGGAAGAATTCAAATACTCATTTTGACTGCCTCCAGAAGTTAGATCAGATGGCCAATGCAATTTGGTGCTTGGCCTTTCCCTTTAGGTTTTACCCCAACAATGTTTTCATTAGTTTCGCTCACTCTCGAAATCAAGCATTTTACAGCAGGTTGGAGCAGCCTGTATCTCAGCACAGGAATAAGGTAGGGAAGAATTCTAAGGATCATTTTGACTGCCTCCAGAAGTTAGATCAGATGGCAAATTGGATTTGGTGCTAGGCCTTTCCCTTTAGGTTTTACCCCAACAATGTTTTCATTAGTTTCGCTCACTCTCGAAATCAAGCATTTTACAGCAGGTTGGAGCAGCCTGTATCTCAGCACAGGAATAAGGTAGGGAAGAATTCTAAGGATCATTTTGACTGCCTCCAGAAGTTAGATCAGATGGCAAATTGTATTTGGTGCCAGGTCTTTCCATTTAGGTTTTACCCCAACAATGTTTTCATTAGTTTCGCTCACTCTCGAAATCAAGCATTTTACAGCAGGTTGGAGCAGCCTGTATCTCAGCACAGGAATAAGGTAGGGAAGAATTCAAATACTCATTTTGACTGCCTCCAGAAGTTAGATCAGATGGCAAATTGGATTTGGTGCTAGGTCTTTCCCTTTAGGTTTTACCCCAACAATGTTTTCATTAGTTTCGCTCACTCTCGAAATCAAGCATTTTACAGCAGGTTGGAGCAGCCTGTATCTCAGCACAGGAATAAGGTAGGGAAGAATTCAAATACTCATTATGACTGCCTCCAGAAGTTAGATCAGATGGCCAATGCAATTTGGTGCTAGGCCTTTCCCTTTAGGTTTTACCCCAACAATGTTTTCATTAGTTTCGCTCACTCTCGAAATCAAGCATTTTACAGCAGGTTGGAGCAGCCTGTATCTCAGCACAGGAATAAGGTAGGGAAGAATTCAAATACTCATTTTGACTGCCTCCAGAAGTTAGATCAGATGGCCAATGCAATTTGGTGCTAGGCCTTTCCCTTTAGGTTTTACCCCAACAATGTTTTCATTAGTTTCGATCACTCTCGAAATCAAGCATTTTACAGCAGGTTGGAGCAGCCTGTATCTCAGCACAGGAATAAGGTAGGGAAGAATTCATATACTCATTTTGACTGCCTCCAGAAGTTAGATCAGATGTCAAATTGTATTTGGTGCTAGGTCTTTTCCTTTAGGTTTTACCCCAATAATGTTTTCATTAGTTTCGCTCACTCTCGAAATCAAGCATTTTACAGCAGGTTGGAGCAGCCTGTGTCTCAGCACAGGAATAAGGTAGGGAAGAATTCAAATACTCATTTTGACTGCCTCTAGAAGTTAGATCAGATGGCAAATTGTATTTGGTGCTAGGTCTTTCCCTTTAGGTTTTACCACAACAATGTTTTCATTAGTTTCGCTCACTCTCAAAATCAAGCATTTTACAGCAGGTTGGAGCAGCCTGTATCTCAGCACAGGAATAAGGTAGGGAAGAATTCAAATACTCATTTTGACTGCCTCCAGAAGTTAGATCAGATGGCAAATTGTATTTGGTGCTAGGTCTTTCCCTTTAGGTTTTACCCCAACAATGTTTTCATTAGTTTCGCTCACTCTCGAAATCAAGCATTTTACAGCAGGTTGGAGCAGCCTGTATCTCAGCACAGGAATAAGGTAGGGAAGAATTCTAAGGATCATTTTGACTGCCTCCAGAAGTTAGATCAGATGGCAAATTGGATTTGGTGCCAGGTCTTTCCCTTTAGGTTTTACCCCAACAATGTTTTCATTAGTTTCGCTCACTCTCGAAATCAAGCATTTTACAGCAGGTTGGAGCAGCCTGTATCTCAGCACAGGAATAAGGTAGGGAAGAATTCAAATACTCATTTTGACTGCCTCCAGAAGTTAGATCAGATGGCCAATGCAATTTGGTGCTAGGCCTTTCCCTTTAGGTTTTACCCCAACAATGTTTTCATTAGTTTCGCTCACTCTCGAAATCAAGCATTTTACAGCAGGTTGGAGCAGCCTGTATCTCAGCACAGGAATAAGGTAGGGAAGAATTCTAAGGATCATTTTGACTGCCTCCAGAAGTTAGATCAGATGGCAAATTGTATTTGGTGCTAGGCCTTTCCCTTTAGGTTTTACCCCAACAATGTTTTCATTAGTTTTGCTCACTCTCGAAATCAAGCATTTTACAGCAGGTTGGAGCAGCCTGTATCTCAGCACAGGAATAAGGTAGGGAAGAATTCTAAGGATCATTTTGACTGCCTCCAGAAGTTAGATCAGATGGCAAATTGTATTTGGTGCCAGGTCTTTCCATTTAGGTTTTACCCCAACAATGTTTTCATTAGTTTCACTCACTCTCGAAATCAAGCATTTTACAGCAGGTTGGAGCAGCCTGTATCTCAGCACAGGAATAAGGTAGGGAAGAATTCTAAGGATCATTTTGACTGCCTCCAGAAGTTAGATCAGATGGCAAATTGGATTTGGTGCTAGGTCTTTCCCTTTAGGTTTTACCCCAACAATGTTTTCATTAGTTTCGCTCACTCTCGAAATCAAGCATTTTACAGCAGGTTGGAGCAGCCTGTATCTCAGCACAGGAATAAGGTAGGGAAGAATTCAAATACTCATTTTGACTGCCTCCAGAAGTTAGATCAGATGGGCAATGCAATTTGGTGCTAGGCCTTTCCCTTTAGGTTTTACCCCAACAATGTTTTCATTAGTTTCGCTCACTCTCGAAATCAAGCATTTTACAGCAGGTTGGAGCAGCCTGTATCTCAGCACAGGAATAAGGTAGGGAAGAATTCAAATACTCATTTTGACTGCCTCCAGAAGTTAGATCAGATGGCAAATTGTATTTGGTGCTAGGTCTTTTCCTTTAGGTTTTACCCCAACAATGTTTTCATTAGTTTCGCTCACTCTCGAAATCAAGCATTTTACAGCAGGTTGGAGCAGCCTGTATCTCAGCACAGGAATAAGGTAGGGAAGAATTCAAATACTCATTTTGACTGCCTCCAGAAGTTAGATCAGATGGCCAATGCAATTTGGTGCTAGGCCTTTCCCTTTAGGTTTTACCCCAACAATGTTTTCATTAGTTTCGCTCACTCTCGAAATCAAGCATTTTACAGCAGGTTGGAGCAGCCTGTATCTCAGCACAGGAATAAGGTAGGGAAGAATTCTAAGGATCATTTTGACTGCCTCCAGAAGTTAGATCAGATGGCAAATTGGATTTGGTGCTAGGTCTTTCCCTTTAGGTTTTACCCCAACAATGTTTTCATTAGTTTCGCTCACTCTCGAAATCAAGCATTTTACAGCAGGTTGGAGCAGCCTGTATCTCAGCACAGGAATAAGGTAGGGAAGAATTCTAAGGATCATTTTGACTGCCTCCAGAAGTTAGATCAGATGGCAAATTGTATTTGGTGCCAGGTCCTTCCCTTTAGGTTTTACCCCAACAATGTTTTCATTAGTTTCGCTCACTCTCGAAATCAAGCATTTTACAGCAGGTTGGAGCAGCCTGTATCTCAGCACAGGAATAAGGTAGGGAAGAATTCTAAGGATCATTTTGACTGCCTCCAGAAGTTAGATCAGATGGCAAATTGGATTTGGTGCCAGGTCTTTCCCTTTAGGTTTTACCCCAACAATGTTTTCATTAGTTTCGCTCACTCTCGAAATCAAGCATTTTACAGCAGGTTGGAGCAGCCTGTATCTCAGCACAGGAATAAGGTAGGGAAGAATTCAAATACTCATTTTGACTGCCTCCAGAAGTTAGATCAGATGGCCAATGCAATTTGGTGCTAGGCCTTTCCCTTTAGGTTTTACCCCAACAATGTTTTCATTAGTTTCGCTCACTCTTGAAATCAAGCATTTTACAGCAGGTTGGAGCAGCCTGTATCTCAGCACAGGAATAAGGTAGGGAAGAATTCAAATACTCATTTTGACTGCCTCCAGAAGTTAGATCAGATGGCAAATTGGATTTGGTGCTAGGTCTTTCCCTTTAGGTTTTACCCCAAAAATGTTTTCATTAGTTTCGCTCACTCTCGAAATCAAGCATTTTACAGCAGGTTGGAGCAGCCTGTATCTCAGCACAGGAATAAGGTAGGGAAGAATTCAAATACTCATTTTGACTGCCTCCAGAAGTTAGATCAGATGGCCAATGCAATTTGGTGCTAGGCCTTTCCCTTTAGGTTTTACCCCAACAATGTTTTCATTAGTTTCGCTCACTCTCGAAATCAAGCATTTTACAGCATGTTGTAGCAGCCTGTATCTCAGCAGAGGAATAAGGTAGGGAAGAATTCAAATACTCATTTTGACTGCCTCCAGAAGTTAGATCAGATGGCCAATGCAATTTGGTGCTAGGCCTTTCCCTTTAGGTTTTACCCCAACAATGTTTTCATTAGTTTCGCTCACTCTCGAAATCAAGCATTTTACAGCAGGTTGGAGCAGCCTGTATCTCAGCACAGGAATAAGGTAGGGAAGAATTCAAACACTCATTTTGACTGCCTCCAGAAGTTAGATCAGATGGCCAATGCAATTTGGTGCTAGGCCTTTCCCTTTAGGTTTTACCCCAACAATGTTTTCATTAGTTTCGCTCACTCTCGAAATCAAGCATTTTACAGCAGGTTGGAGCAGCCTGTATCTCAGCACAGGAATAAGGTAGGGAAGAATTCAAATAATCATTTTGACTGCCTCCAGAAGTTAGATCAGATGGCCAATGCAATTTGGTATAAGGCCTTTCCCTTTAGGTTTTACCCCAGCAATGTTTTCATTAGTTTCGCTCACTCTCGAAATCAAGCATTTTACAGCAGGTTGGAGCAGCCTGTATCTCAGCACAGGAATAAGGTAGGGAAGAATTCTAAGGATCATTTTGACTGCCTCCAGAAGTTAGATCAGATGGCAAATTGTATTTGGTGCCAGGTCTTTCCCTTTAGGTTTTACCCCAACAATGTTTTCATTAGTTTCGCTCACTCTCGAAATCAAGCATTTTACAGCAGGTTGGAGCAGCCTGTATCTCAGCACAGGAATAAGGTAGGGAAGAATTCTAAGGATCATTTTGACTGCCTCCAGAAGTTAGATCAGATGGCAAATTGGATTTGGTGCCAGGTCTTTCCCTTTAGGTTTTACCCCAACAATGTTTTCATTAGTTTCGCTCACTCTCGAAATCAAGCATTTTACAGCAGGTTGGAGCAGCCTGTATCTCAGCACAGGAATAAGGTAGGGAAGAATTCAAATACTCATTTTGACTGCCTCCAGAAGTTAGATCAGATGGCCAATGCAATTTGGTGCTAGGCCTTTCCCTTTAGGTTTTACCCCAACAATGTTTTCATTAGTTTCGCTCACTCTTGAAATCAAGCATTTTACAGCAGGTTGGAGCAGCCTGTATCTCAGCACAGGAATAAGGTAGGGAAGAATTCAAATACTCATTTTGACTGCCTCCAGAAGTTAGATCAGATGGCAAATTGGATTTGGTGCTAGGTCTTTCCCTTTAGGTTTTACCCCAACAATGTTTTCATTAGTTTCGCTCACTCTCGAAATCAAGCATTTTACAGCAGGTTGGAGCAGCCTGTATCTCAGCACAGGAATAAGGTAGGGAAGAATTCAAATACTCATTTTGACTGCCTCCAGAAGTTAGATCAGATGGCCAATGCAATTTGGTGCTAGGCCTTTCCCTTTAGGTTTTACCCCAACAATGTTTTCATTAGTTTCGCTCACTCTCGAAATCAAGCATTTTACAGCATGTTGTAGCAGCCTGTATCTCAGCAGAGGAATAAGGTAGGGAAGAATTCAAATACTCATTTTGACTGCCTCCAGAAGTTAGATCAGATGGCCAATGCAATTTGGTGCTAGGCCTTTCCCTTTAGGTTTTACCCCAACAATGTTTTCATTAGTTTCGCTCACTCTCGAAATCAAGCATTTTACAGCAGGTTGGAGCAGCCTGTATCTCAGCACAGGAATAAGGTAGGGAAGAATTCTAAGGATCATTTTGACTGCCTCCAGAAGTTAGATCAGATGGCAAATTGGATTTGGTGCTAGGTCTTTCCCTTTAGGTTTTACCCCAACAATGTTTTCATTAGTTTCGCTCACTCTCGAAATCAAGCATTTTACAGCAGGTTGGAGCAGCCTGTATCTCAGCACAGGAATAAGGTAGGGAAGAATTCTAAGGATCATTTTGACTGCCTCCAGAAGTTAGATCAGATGGCAAATTGTATTTGGTGCCAGGTCCTTCCCTTTAGGTTTTACCCCAACAATGTTTTCATTAGTTTCGCTCACTCTCGAAATCAAGCATTTTACAGCAGGTTGGAGCAGCCTGTATCTCAGCACAGGAATAAGGTAGGGAAGAATTCTAAGGATCATTTTGACTGCCTCCAGAAGTTAGATCAGATGGCAAATTGGATTTGGTGCCAGGTCTTTCCCTTTAGGTTTTACCCCAACAATGTTTTCATTAGTTTCGCTCACTCTCGAAATCAAGCATTTTACAGCAGGTTGGAGCAGCCTGTATCTCAGCACAGGAATAAGGTAGGGAAGAATTCAAATACTCATTTTGACTGCCTCCAGAAGTTAGATCAGATGGCCAATGCAATTTGGTGCTAGGCCTTTCCCTTTAGGTTTTACCCCAACAATGTTTTCATTAGTTTCGCTCACTCTTGAAATCAAGCATTTTACAGCAGGTTGGAGCAGCCTGTATCTCAGCACAGGAATAAGGTAGGGAAGAATTCAAATACTCATTTTGACTGCCTCCAGAAGTTAGATCAGATGGCAAATTGGATTTGGTGCTAGGTCTTTCCCTTTAGGTTTTACCCCAAAAATGTTTTCATTAGTTTCGCTCACTCTCGAAATCAAGCATTTTACAGCAGGTTGGAGCAGCCTGTATCTCAGCACAGGAATAAGGTAGGGAAGAATTCAAATACTCATTTTGACTGCCTCCAGAAGTTAGATCAGATGGCCAATGCAATTTGGTGCTAGGCCTTTCCCTTTAGGTTTTACCCCAACAATGTTTTCATTAGTTTCGCTCACTCTCGAAATCAAGCATTTTACAGCATGTTGTAGCAGCCTGTATCTCAGCAGAGGAATAAGGTAGGGAAGAATTCAAATACTCATTTTGACTGCCTCCAGAAGTTAGATCAGATGGCCAATGCAATTTGGTGCTAGGCCTTTCCCTTTAGGTTTTACCCCAACAATGTTTTCATTAGTTTCGCTCACTCTCGAAATCAAGCATTTTACAGCAGGTTGGAGCAGCCTGTATCTCAGCACAGGAATAAGGTAGGGAAGAATTCAAACACTCATTTTGACTGCCTCCAGAAGTTAGATCAGATGGCCAATGCAATTTGGTGCTAGGCCTTTCCCTTTAGGTTTTACCCCAACAATGTTTTCATTAGTTTCGCTCACTCTCGAAATCAAGCATTTTACAGCAGGTTGGAGCAGCCTGTATCTCAGCACAGGAATAAGGTAGGGAAGAATTCAAATAATCATTTTGACTGCCTCCAGAAGTTAGATCAGATGGCCAATGCAATTTGGTATAAGGCCTTTCCCTTTAGGTTTTACCCCAGCAATGTTTTCATTAGTTTCGCTCACTCTCGAAATCAAGCATTTTACAGCAGGTTGGAGCAGCCTGTATCTCAGCACAGGAATAAGGTAGGGAAGAATTCTAAGGATCATTTTGACTGCCTCCAGAAGTTAGATCAGATGGCAAATTGTATTTGGTGCCAGGTCTTTCCCTTTAGGTTTTACCCCAACAATGTTTTCATTAGTTTCGCTCACTCTCGAAATCAAGCATTTTACAGCAGGTTGGAGCAGCCTGTATCTCAGCACAGGAATAAGGTAGGGAAGAATTCTAAGGATCATTTTGACTGCCTCCAGAAGTTAGATCAGATGGCAAATTGGATTTGGTGCCAGGTCTTTCCCTTTAGGTTTTACCCCAACAATGTTTTCATTAGTTTCGCTCACTCTCGAAATCAAGCATTTTACAGCAGGTTGGAGCAGCCTGTATCTCAGCACAGGAATAAGGTAGGGAAGAATTCAAATACTCATTTTGACTGCCTGCAGAAGTTAGATCAGATGGCCAATGCAATTTGGTGCTAGGCCTTTCCCTTTAGGTTTTACCCCAACAATGTTTTCATTAGTTTCGCTCACTCTTGAAATCAAGCATTTTACAGCAGGTTGGAGCAGCCTGTATCTCAGCACAGGAATAAGGTAGGGAAGAATTCAAATACTCATTTTGACTGCCTCCAGAAGTTAGATCAGATGGCAAATTGGATTTGGTGCTAGGTCTTTCCCTTTAGGTTTTACCCCAACAATGTTTTCATTAGTTTCGCTCACTCTCGAAATCAAGCATTTTACAGCAGGTTGGAGCAGCCTGTATCTCAGCACAGGAATAAGGTAGGGAAGAATTCAAATACTCATTTTGACTGCCTCCAGAAGTTAGATCAGATGGCCAATGCAATTTGGTGCTAGGCCTTTCCCTTTAGGTTTTACCCCAACAATGTTTTCATTAGTTTCGCTCACTCTCGAAATCAAGCATTTTACAGCATGTTGTAGCAGCCTGTATCTCAGCAGAGGAATAAGGTAGGGAAGAATTCAAATACTCATTTTGACTGCCTCCAGAAGTTAGATCAGATGGCCAATGCAATTTGGTGCTAGGCCTTTCCCTTTAGGTTTTACCCCAACAATGTTTTCATTAGTTTCGCTCACTCTCGAAATCAAGCATTTTACAGCAGGTTGGAGCAGCCTGTATCTCAGCACAGGAATAAGGTAGGGAAGAATTCAAACACTCATTTTGACTGCCTCCAGAAGTTAGATCAGATGGCCAATGCAATTTGGTGCTAGGCCTTTCCCTTTAGGTTTTACCCCAACAATGTTTTCATTAGTTTCGCTCACTCTCGAAATCAAGCATTTTACAGCAGGTTGGAGCAGCCTGTATCTCAGCACAGGAATAAGGTAGGGAAGAATTCAAATAATCATTTTGACTGCCTCCAGAAGTTAGATCAGATGGCCAATGCAATTTGGTATAAGGCCTTTCCCTTTAGGTTTTACCCCAGCAATGTTTTCATTAGTTTCGCTCACTCTCGAAATCAAGCATTTTACAGCAGGTTGGAGCAGCCTGTATCTCAGCACAGGAATAAGGTAGGGAAGAATTCAAATACTCATTTTGACTGCCTCCAGAAGTTAGATCAGATGGCAAATTGTATTTGGTGCTAGGTCTTTCCCTTTAGGTTTTACCCCAACAATGTTTTCATTAGTTTCGCTCACTCTCGAAATCAAGCATTTTACAGCAGGTTGGAGCAGCCTGTATCTCAGCACTGGAATAAGGTAGGGAAGAATTCTAAGGATCATTTTGACTGCCTCCAGAAGTTAGATCAGATGGCCAATTGAATTTGGTGCTAGGTCTTTCCCTTTAGGTTTTACCCCAACAATGTTTTCATTAGTTTCGCTCACTCTCGAAATCAAGCATTTTACAGCAGGTTGGAGCAGCCTGTATCTCAGCACAGGAATAAGGTAGGGAAGAATTCAAATACTCATTTTGACTGCCTCCAGAAGTTAGATCAGATGGCCAATGCAATTTGGTGCTAGGTCTTTCCCTTTAGGTTTTACCCCAACAATGTTTTCATTAGTTTCGCTCACTCTCGAAATCAAGCATTTTACAGCAGGTTGGAGCAGCCTGTATCTCAGCACAGGAATAAGGTAGGGAAGAATTCAAATACTCATTTTGACTGCCTCCAGAAGTTAGATCAGATGGCCAATGCAATTTGGTGCTAGGCCTTTCCCTTTAGGTTTTACCCCAACAATGTTTTCATTAGTTTCGCTCACTCTCGAAATCAAGCATTTTACAGCAGGTTGGAGCAGCCTGTATCTCAGCACAGGAATAAGGTAGGGAAGAATTCAAACACTCATTTTGACTGCCTCCAGAAGTTAGATCAGATGGCCAATGCAATTTGGTGCTAGGCCTTTCCCTTTAGGTTTTACCCCAACAATGTTTTCATTAGTTTCGCTCACTCTCGAAATCAAGCATTTTACAGCAGGTTGGAGCAGCCTGTATCTCAGCACAGGAATAAGGTAGGGAATAATTCAAATAATCATTTTGACTGCCTCCAGAAGTTAGATCAGATGGCCAATGCAATTTGGTATAAGGCCTTTCCCTTTAGGTTTTACCCCAGCAATGTTTTCATTAGTTTCGCTCACTCTCGAAATCAAGCATTTTACAGCAGGATGGAGCAGCCTGTATCTCAGCACAGGAATAAGGTAGGGAAGAATTCAAATACTCATTTTGACTGCCTCCAGAAGTTAGATCAGATGGCAAATTGGATTTGGTGCTAGGTCTTTCCCTTTAGGTTTTACCCCAACAATGTTTTCATTAGTTTCGCTCACTCTCGAAATCAAGCATTTTACAGCAGGTTGGAGCAGCCTGTATCTCAGCACAGGAATAAGGTAGGGAAGACATCTAAGGATCATTTTGACTGCCTCCAGAAGTTAGATCAGATGGCCAATGCAATTTGGTGCTAGGCCTTTCCCTTTAGGTTTTACCCCAACAATGTTTTCATTAGTTTCGCTCACTCTCGAAATCAAGCATTTTACAGCAGGTTGGAGCAGCCTGTATCTCAGCACAGGAATAAGGTAGGGAAGAATTCAAATACTCATTTTGACTGCCTCCAGAAGTTAGATCAGATGGCCAATGCAATTTGGTGCTAGGTCTTTCCCTTTAGGTTTTACCCCAACAATGTTTTCATTAGTTTCGCTCACTCTCGAAATCAAGCATTTTACAGCAGGTTGGAGCAGCCTGTATCTCAGCACAGGAATAAGGTAGGGAAGAATTCAAATACTCATTTTGACTGCCTCCAGAAGTTAGATCAGATGGCCAATGCAATTTGGTGCTAGGCCTTTCCCTTTAGGTTTTACCCCAACAATGTTTTCATTAGTTTCGATCACTCTCGAAATCAAGCATTTTACAGCAGGTTGGAGCAGCCTGTATCTCAGCACAGGAATAAGGTAGGGAAGAATTCAAACACTCATTTTGACTGCCTCCAGAAGTTAGATCAGATGGCAAATTGTATTTGGTGCTAGGTCTTTCCCTTTAGGTTTTACCCCAACAATGTTTTCATTAGTTTCGCTCACTCTCGAAATCAAGCATTTTACAGCAGGTTGGAGCAGCCTGTATCTCAGCACAGGAATAAGGTAGGGAAGAATTCAAATACTCATTTTGACTGCCTCCAGAAGTTAGATCAGATGGCAAATTGTATTTGGTGCTAGGTCTTTCCCTTTAGGTTTTACCCCAACAATGTTTTCATTAGTTTCGCTCACTCTCGAAATCAAGCATTTTACAGCAGGTTGGAGCAGCCTGTATCTCAGCACAGGAATAAGGTAGGGAAGAATTCAAATACTCATTTTGACTGCCTCCAGAAGTTAGATCAGATGGCAAATTGTATTTGGTGCTAGGTCTTTCCCTTTAGGTTTTACCCCAACAATGTTTTCATTAGTTTCGCTCACTCTCGAAATCAAGCATTTTACAGCAGGTTGGAGCAGCCTGTATCTCAGCACAGGAATAAGGTAGGGAAGAATTCAAATACTCATTTTGACTGCCTTCAGAAGTTAGATCAGATGGCCAATGCAATTTGGTGCTAGGCCTTTCCCTTTAGGTTTTACCCCAACAATGTTTTCATTAGTTTCGCTCACTCTCGAAATCAAGCATTTTACAGCAGGTTGGAGCAGCCTGTATCTCAGCACAGGAATAAGGTAGGGAAGAATTCTAAGGATCATTTTGACTGCCTCCAGAAGTTAGATCAGATGGCAAATTGTATTTGGTGCCAGGTCTTTCCCTTTAGGTTTTACCCCAACAATGTTTTCATTAGTTTCGCTCACTCTCGAAATCAAGCATTTTACAGCAGGTTGGAGCAGCCTGTATCTCAGCACAGGAATAAGGTAGGGAAGAATTCTAAGGATCATTTTGACTGCCTCCAGAAGTTAGATCAGATGGCAAATTGGATTTGGTGCCAGGTCTTTCCCTTTAGGTTTTACCCCAACAATGTTTTCATTAGTTTCGCTCACTCTCGAAATCAAGCATTTTACAGCAGGTTGGAGCAGCCTGTATCTCAGCACAGTAATAAGGTAGGGAAGAATTCAAATACTCATTTTGACTGCCTCCAGAAGTTAGATCAGATGGCCAATGCAATTTGGTGCTAGGCCTTTCCCTTTAGGTTTTACCCCAACAATGTTTTCATTAGTTTCGCTCACTCTCGAAATCAAGCATTTTACAGCAGGTTGGAGCAGCCTGTATCTCAGCACAGGAATAAGGTAGGGAAGAATTCTAAGGATCATTTTGACTGCCTCCAGAAGTTAGATCAGATGGCAAATTGGATTTGGTGCTAGGCCTTTCCCTTTAGGTTTTACCCCAACAATGTTTTCATTAGTTTCGCTCACTCTCGAAATCAAGCATTTTACAGCAGGTTGGAGCAGCCTGTATCTCAGCACAGGAATAAGGTAGGGAAGAATTCTAAGGATCATTTTGACTGCCTCCAGAAGTTAGATCAGATGGCAAATTGTATTTGGTGCTAGGCCTTTCCCTTTAGGTTTTACCCCAACAATGTTTTCATTAGTTTCGCTCACTCTTGAAATCAAGCATTTTACAGCAGGTTGGAGCAGCCTGTATCTCAGCACAGGAATAAGGTAGGGAAGAATTCTAAGGATCATTTTGACTGCCTCCAGAAGTTAGATCAGATGGCAAATTGGATTTGGTGCCAGGTCTTTCCCTTTAGGTTTTACCCCAACAATGTTTTCATTAGTTTCGCTCACTCTCGAAATCAAGCATTTTACAGCAGGTTGGAGCAGCCTGTATCTCAGCACAGGAATAAGGTAGGGAAGAATTCAAATACTCATTTTGACTGCCTCCAGAAGTTAGATCAGATGGCCAATGCAATTTGGTGCTAGGCCTTTCCCTTTAGGTTTTACCCCAACAATGTTTTCATTAGTTTCGCTCACTCTCGAAATCAAGCATTTTACAGCAGGTTGGAGCAGCCTGTATCTCAGCACAGGAATAAGGTAGGGAAGAATTCTAAGGATCATTTTGACTGCCTCCAGAAGTTAGATCAGATGGCAAATTGTATTTGGTGCTAGGCCTTTCCCTTTAGGTTTTACCCCAACAATGTTTTCATTAGTTTCGCTCACTCTCGAAATCAAGCATTTTACAGCAGGTTGGAGCAGCCTGTATCTCAGCACAGGAATAAGGTAGGGAAGAATTCAAATACTCATTTTGACTGCCTCCAGAAGTTAGATCAGATGGCAAATTGGATTTGGTGCTAGGTCTTTCCCTTTAGGTTTTACCCCAAAAATGTTTTCATTAGTTTCGCTCACTCTCGAAATCAAGCATTTTACAGCAGGTTGGAGCAGCCTGTATCTCAGCACAGGAATAAGGTAGGGAAGAATTCAAATACTCATTTTGACTGCCTCCAGAAGTTAGATCAGATGGCCAATGCAATTTGGTGCTAGGCCTTTCCCTTTAGGTTTTACCCCAACAATGTTTTCATTAGTTTCGCTCACTCTCGAAATCAAGCATTTTACAGCAGGTTGGAGCAGCCTGTATCTCAGCACAGGAATAAGGTAGGGAAGAATTCAAATACTCATTTTGACTGCCTCCAGAAGTTAGATCAGATGGCCAATGCAATTTGGTGCTAGGCCTTTCCCTTTAGGTTTTACCCCAACAATGTTTTCATTAGTTTCGCTCACTCTCGAAATCAAGCATTTTACAGCAGGTTGGAGCAGCCTGTATCTCAGCACAGGAATAAGGTAGGGAAGAATTCAAACACTCATTTTGACTGCCTCCAGAAGTTAGATCAGATGGCCAATGCAATTTGGTGCTAGGCCTTTCCCTTTAGGTTTTACCCCAACAATGTTTTCATTAGTTTCGCTCACTCTCGAAATCAAGCATTTTACAGCAGGTTGGAGCAGCCTGTATCTCAGCACAGGAATAAGGTAGGGAAGAATTCAAATAATCATTTTGACTGCCTCCAGAAGTTAGATCAGATGGCCAATGCAATTTGGTATAAGGCCTTTCCCTTTAGGTTTTACCCCAGCAATGTTTTCATTAGTTTCGCTCACTCTCGAAATCAAGCATTTTACAGCAGGTTGGAGCAGCCTGTATCTCAGCACAGGAATAAGGTAGGGAAGAATTCTAAGGATCATTTTGACTGCCTCCAGAAGTTAGATCAGATGGCAAATTGGATTTGGTGCTAGGTCTTTCCCTTTAGGTTTTACCCCAACAATGTTTTCATTAGTTTCGCTCACTCTCGAAATCAAGCATTTTACAGCAGGTTGGAGCAGCCTGTATCTCAGCACAGGAATAAGGTAGGGAAGAATTCTAAGGATCATTTTGACTGCCTCCAGAAGTTAGATCAGATGGCCAATTGAATTTGGTGCTAGGTCTTTCCCTTCAGGTTTTACCCCAACAATGTTTTCATTAGTTTCGCTCACTCTCGAAATCAGGCATTTTACAGCAGGTTGGAGCAGCCTGTATCTCAGCACAGGAATAAGGTAGGGAAGAATTCAAATACTCATTTTGACTGCCTCCAGAAGTTAGATCAGATGGCCAATGCAATTTGGTGCTAGGTCTTTCCCTTTAGGTTTTACCCCAACAATGTTTTCATTAGTTTCGCTCACTCTCGAAATCAAGCATTTTACAGCAGGTTGGAGCAGCCTGTATCTCAGCACAGGAATAAGGTAGGGAAGAATTCTAAGGATCATTTTGACTGCCTCCAGAAGTTAGATCAGATGGCAAATTGTATTTGGTGCTAGGCCTTTCCCTTTAGGTTTTACCCCAACAATGTTTTCATTAGTTTCGCTCACTCTCGAAATCAAGCATTTTACAGCAGGTTGGAGCAGCCTGTATCTCAGCACAGGAATAAGGTAGGGAAGAATTCAAATACTCATTTTGACTGCCTCCAGAAGTTAGATCAGATGGCCAATGCAATTTGGTGCTAGGCCTTTCCCTTTAGGTTTTACCCCAACAATGTTTTCATTAGTTTCGCTCACTCTCGAAATCAAGCATTTTACAGCAGGTTGGAGCAGCCTGTATCTCAGCACAGGAATAAGGTAGGGAAGAATTCTAAGGATCATTTTGACTGCCTCCAGAAGTTAGATCAGATGGCAAATTGTATTTGGTGCTAGGCCTTTCCCTTTAGGTTTTACCCCAACAATGTTTTCATTAGTTTCGCTCACTCTCGAAATCAAGCATTTTACAGCAGGTTGGAGCAGCCTGTATCTCAGCACAGGAATAAGGTAGGGAAGAATTCAAATACTCATTTTGACTGCCTCCAGAAGTTAGATCAGATGGCAAATTGGATTTGGTGCTAGGTCTTTCCCTTTAGGTTTTACCCCAAAAATGTTTTCATTAGTTTCGCTCACTCTCGAAATCAAGCATTTTACAGCAGGTTGGAGCAGCCTGTATCTCAGCACAGGAATAAGGTAGGGAAGAATTCAAATACTCATTTTGACTGCCTCCAGAAGTTAGATCAGATGGCCAATGCAATTTGGTGCTAGGCCTTTCCCTTTAGGTTTTACCCCAACAATGTTTTCATTAGTTTCGCTCACTCTCGAAATCAAGCATTTTACAGCAGGTTGGAGCAGCCTGTATCTCAGCACAGGAATAAGGTAGGGAAGAATTCAAATACTCATTTTGACTGCCTCCAGAAGTTAGATCAGATGGCCAATGCAATTTGGTGCTAGGCCTTTCCCTTTAGGTTTTACCCCAACAATGTTTTCATTAGTTTCGCTCACTCTCGAAATCAAGCATTTTACAGCAGGTTGGAGCAGCCTGTATCTCAGCACAGGAATAAGGTAGGGAAGAATTCAAACACTCATTTTGACTGCCTCCAGAAGTTAGATCAGATGGCCAATGCAATTTGGTGCTAGGCCTTTCCCTTTAGGTTTTACCCCAACAATGTTTTCATTAGTTTCGCTCACTCTCGAAATCAAGCATTTTACAGCAGGTTGGAGCAGCCTGTATCTCAGCACAGGAATAAGGTAGGGAAGAATTCAAATAATCATTTTGACTGCCTCCAGAAGTTAGATCAGATGGCCAATGCAATTTGGTATAAGGCCTTTCCCTTTAGGTTTTACCCCAGCAATGTTTTCATTAGTTTCGCTCACTCTCGAAATCAAGCATTTTACAGCAGGTTGGAGCAGCCTGTATCTCAGCACAGGAATAAGGTAGGGAAGAATTCTAAGGATCATTTTGACTGCCTCCAGAAGTTAGATCAGATGGCAAATTGGATTTGGTGCTAGGTCTTTCCCTTTAGGTTTTACCCCAACAATGTTTTCATTAGTTTCGCTCACTCTCGAAATCAAGCATTTTACAGCAGGTTGGAGCAGCCTGTATCTCAGCACAGGAATAAGGTAGGGAAGAATTCTAAGGATCATTTTGACTGCCTCCAGAAGTTAGATCAGATGGCCAATTGAATTTGGTGCTAGGTCTTTCCCTTCAGGTTTTACCCCAACAATGTTTTCATTAGTTTCGCTCACTCTCGAAATCAGGCATTTTACAGCAGGTTGGAGCAGCCTGTATCTCAGCACAGGAATAAGGTAGGGAAGAATTCAAATACTCATTTTGACTGCCTCCAGAAGTTAGATCAGATGGCCAATGCAATTTGGTGCTAGGTCTTTCCCTTTAGGTTTTACCCCAACAATGTTTTCATTAGTTTCGCTCACTCTCGAAATCAAGCATTTTACAGCAGGTTGGAGCAGCCTGTATCTCAGCACAGGAATAAGGTAGGGAAGAATTCTAAGGATCATTTTGACTGCCTCCAGAAGTTAGATCAGATGGCAAATTGTATTTGGTGCTAGGCCTTTCCCTTTAGGTTTTACCCCAACAATGTTTTCATTAGTTTCGCTCACTCTCGAAATCAAGCATTTTACAGCAGGTTGGAGCAGCCTGTATCTCAGCACAGGAATAAGGTAGGGAAGAATTCAAATACTCATTTTGACTGCCTCCAGAAGTTAGATCAGATGGCAAATTGGATTTGGTGCTAGGTCTTTCCCTTTAGGTTTTACCCCAACAATGTTTTCATTAGTTTCGCTCACTCTCGAAATCAAGCATTTTACAGCAGGTTGGAGCAGCCTGTATCTCAGCACAGGAATAAGGTAGGGAAGAATTCAAATACTCATTTTGACTGCCTTCAGAAGTTAGATCAGATGGCCAATGCAATTTGGTGCTAGGCCTTTCCCTTTAGGTTTTACCCCAACAATGTTTTCATTAGTTTCGCTCACTCTCGAAATCAAGCATTTTACAGCAGGTTGGAGCAGCCTGTATCTCAGCACAGGAATAAGGTAGGGAAGAATTCTAAGGATCATTTTGACTGCCTCCAGAAGTTAGATCAGATGGCAAATTGTATTTGGTGCCAGGTCTTTCCCTTTAGGTTTTACCCCAACAATGTTTTCATTAGTTTCGCTCACTCTCGAAATCAAGCATTTTACAGCAGGTTGGAGCAGCCTGTATCTCAGCACAGGAATAAGGTAGGGAAGAATTCTAAGGATCATTTTGACTGCCTCCAGAAGTTAGATCAGATGGCAAATTGGATTTGGTGCCAGGTCTTTCCCTTTAGGTTTTACCCCAACAATGTTTTCATTAGTTTCGCTCACTCTCGAAATCAAGCATTTTACAGCAGGTTGGAGCAGCCTGTATCTCAGCACAGGAATAAGGTAGGGAAGAATTCAAATACTCATTTTGACTGCCTCCAGAAGTTAGATCAGATGGCCAATGCAATTTGGTGCTAGGCCTTTCCCTTTAGGTTTTACCCCCAACAATGTTTTCATTAGTTTCGCTCACTCTCGAAATCAAGCATTTTACAGCAGGTTGGAGCAGCCTGTATCTCAGCACAGGAATAAGGTAGGGAAGAATTCTAAGGATCATTTTGACTGCCTCCAGAAGTTAGATCAGATGGCAAATTGTATTTGGTGCTAGGCCTTTCCCTTTAGGTTTTACCCCAACAATGTTTTCATTAGTTTCGCTCACTCTCGAAATCAAGCATTTTACAGCAGGTTGGAGCAGCCTGTATCTCAGCACAGGAATAAGGTAGGGAAGAATTCAAATACTCATTTTGACTGCCTCCAGAAGTTAGATCAGATGGCAAATTGGATTTGGTGCTAGGTCTTTCCCTTTAGGTTTTACCCCAAAAATGTTTTCATTAGTTTCGCTCACTCTCGAAATCAAGCATTTTACAGCAGGTTGGAGCAGCCTGTATCTCAGCACAGGAATAAGGTAGGGAAGAATTCAAATACTCATTTTGACTGCCTCCAGAAGTTAGATCAGATGGCCAATGCAATTTGGTGCTAGGCCTTTCCCTTTAGGTTTTACCCCAACAATGTTTTCATTAGTTTCGCTCACTCTCGAAATCAAGCATTTTACAGCAGGTTGGAGCAGCCTGTATCTCAGCACAGGAATAAGGTAGGGAAGAATTCAAATACTCATTTTGACTGCCTCCAGAAGTTAGATCAGATGGCCAATGCAATTTGGTGCTAGGCCTTTCCCTTTAGGTTTTACCCCAACAATGTTTTCATTAGTTTCACTCACTCTCGAAATCAAGCATTTTACAGCAGGTTGGAGCAGCCTGTATCTCAGCACAGGAATAAGGTAGGGAAGAATTCAAACACTCATTTTGACTGCCTCCAGAAGTTAGATCAGATGGCCAATGCAATTTGGTGCTAGGCCTTTCCCTTTAGGTTTTACCCCAACAATGTTTTCATTAGTTTCGCTCACTCTCGAAATCAAGCATTTTACAGCAGGTTGGAGCAGCCTGTATCTCAGCACAGGAATAAGGTAGGGAAGAATTCAAATAATCATTTTGACTGCCTCCAGAAGTTAGATCAGATGGCCAATGCAATTTGGTATAAGGCCTTTCCCTTTAGGTTTTACCCCAGCAATGTTTTCATTAGTTTCGCTCACTCTCGAAATCAAGCATTTTACAGCAGGTTGGAGCAGCCTGTATCTCAGCACAGGAATAAGGTAGGGAAGAATTCAAATACTCATTTTGACTGCCTCCAGAAGTTAGATCAGATGGCAAATTGGATTTGGTGCTAGGTCTTTCCCTTTAGGTTTTACCCCAACAATGTTTTCATTAGTTTCGCTCACTCTCGAAATCAAGCATTTTACAGCAGGTTGGAGCAGCCTGTATCTCAGCACAGGAATAAGGTAGGGAAGAATTCTAAGGATCATTTTGACTGCCTCCAGAAGTTAGATCAGATGGCCAATTGAATTTGGTGCTAGGTCTTTCCCTTCAGGTTTTACCCCAACAATGTTTTCATTAGTTTCGCTCACTCTCGAAATCAAGCATTTTACAGCAGGTTGGAGCAGCCTGTATCTCAGCACAGGAATAAGGTAGGGAAGAATTCAAATACTCATTTTGACTGCCTCCAGAAGTTAGATCAGATGGCCAATGCAATTTGGTGCTAGGTCTTTCCCTTTAGGTTTTACCCCAACAATGTTTTAATTAGTTTCGCTCACTCTCGAAATCAAGCATTTTACAGCAGGTTGGAGCAGCCTGTATCTCAGCACAGGAATAAGGTAGGGAAGAATTCAAATACTCATTTTGACTGCCTCCAGAAGTTAGATCAGATGGCCAATGCAATTTGGTGCTAGGTCTTTCCCTTTAGGTTTTACCCCAACAATGTTTTCATTAGTTTCGCTCACTCTCGAAATCAAGCATTTTACAGCATGTTGGAGCAGCCTGTATCTCAGCACAGGAATAAGGTAGGGAAGAATTCAAATACTCATTTTGACTGCCTCCAGAAGTTAGATCAGATGGCCAATGCAATTTGGTGCTAGGCCTTTCCCTTTAGGTTTTACCCCAACAATGTTTTCATTAGTTTCGCTCACTCTCGAAATCAAGCATTTTACAGCAGGTTGGAGCAGCCTGTATCTCAGCACAGGAATAAGGTAGGGAAGAATTCTAAGGATCATTTTGACTGCCTCCAGAAGTTAGATCAGTTGGCAAATTGCATTTGGTACCAGGTCTTTCCATTTAGGTTTTACCCCAACAATGTTTTCATTAGTTTCGCTCACTCTCGAAATCAAGCATTTTACAGCAGGTTGGAGCAGCCTGTATCTCAGCACAGGAATAAGGTAGGGAAGAATTCTAAGGATCATTTTGACTGCCTCCAGAAGTTAGATCAGATGGCCAATGCAATTTGGTATAAGGCCTTTCCCTTTAGGTTTTACCCCAACAATGTTTTCATTAGTTTCGCTCACTCTCGAAATCAAGCATTTTACAGCAGGTTGGAGCAGCCTGTATCTCAGCACAGGAATAAGGTAGGGAAGAATTCAAATACTCATTTTGACTGCCTCCAGAAGTTAGATCAGATGGCCAATGCAATTTGGTGCTAGGCCTTTCCCTTTAGGTTTTACCCCAACAATGTTTTCATTAGTTTCGCTCACTCTCGAAATCAAGCATTTTACAGCAGGTTGGAGCAGCCTGTATCTCAGCACAGGAATAAGGTAGGGAAGACATCTAAGGATCATTTTGACTGCCTCCAGAAGTTAGATCAGATGGCCAATGCAATTTGGTGCTAGGCCTTTCCCTTTAGGTTTTACCCCAACAATGTTTTCATTAGTTTCGCTCACTCTCGAAATCAAGCATTTTACAGCAGGTTGGAGCAGCCTGTATCTCAGCACAGGAATAAGGTAGGGAAGAATTCAAATACTCATTTTGACTGCCTCCAGAAGTTAGATCAGATGGCCAATGCAATTTGGTGCTAGGTCTTTCCCTTTAGGTTTTACCCCAACAATGTTTTCATTAGTTTCGCTCACTCTCGAAATCAAGCATTTTACAGCAGGTTGGAGCAGCCTGTATCTCAGCACAGGAATAAGGTAGGGAAGAATTCAAATACTCATTTTGACTGCCTCCAGAAGTTAGATCAGATGGCCAATGCAATTTGGTGCTAGGCCTTTCCCTTTAGGTTTTACCCCAACAATGTTTTCATTAGTTTCGCTCACTCTCGAAATCAAGCATTTTACAGCAGGTTGGAGCAGCCTGTATCTCAGCACAGGAATAAGGTAGGGAAGAATTCTAAGGATCATTTTGACTGCCTCCAGAAGTTAGATCAGATGGCAAATTGTATTTGGTGCCAGGTCTTTCCATTTAGGTTTTACCCCAACAATGTTTTCATTAGTTTCGCTCACTCTCGAAATCAAGCATTTTACAGCAGGTTGGAGCAGCCTGTATCTCAGCACAGGAATAAGGTAGGGAAGAATTCTAAGGATCATTTTGACTGCCTCCAGAAGTTAGATCAGATGGCCAATGCAATTTGGTATAAGGCCTTTCCCTTTAGGTTTTACCCCAACAATGTTTTCATTAGTTTCGCTCACTCTCGAAATCAAGCATTTTACAGCAGGTTGGAGCAGCCTGTATCTCAGCACAGGAATAAGGTAGGGAAGAATTCAAACACTCATTTTGACTGCCTCCAGAAGTTAGATCAGATGGCAAATTGTATTTGGTGCTAGGTCTTTCCCTTTAGGTTTTACCCCAACAATGTTTTCATTAGTTTCGCTCACTCTCGAAATCAAGCATTTTACAGCAGGTTGGAGCAGCCTGTATCTCAGCACAGGAATAAGGTAGGGAAGAATTCAAATACTCATTTTGACTGCCTCCAGAAGTTAGATCAGATGGCAAATTGTATTTGGTGCTAGGTCTTTCCCTTTAGGTTTTACCCCAACAATGTTTTCATTAGTTTCGCTCACTCTCGAAATCAAGCATTTTACAGCAGGTTGGAGCAGCCTGTATCTCAGCACAGGAATAAGGTAGGGAAGAATTCAAATACTCATTTTGACTGCCTCCAGAAGTTAGATCAGATGGCAAATTGTATTTGGTGCTAGGTCTTTCCCTTTAGGTTTTACCCCAACAATGTTTTCATTAGTTTCGCTCACTCTCGAAATCAAGCATTTTACAGCAGGTTGGAGCAGCCTGTATCTCAGCACAGGAATAAGGTAGGGAAGAATTCTAAGGATCATTTTGACTGCCTCCAGAAGTTAGATCAGATGGCAAATTGTATTTGGTGCCAGGTCTTTCCCTTTAGGTTTTACCCCAACAATGTTTTCATTAGTTTCGCTCACTCTCGAAATCAAGCATTTTACAGCAGGTTGGAGCAGCCTGTATCTCAGCACAGGAATAAGGTAGGGAAGAATTCTAAGGATCATTTTGACTGCCTCCAGAAGTTAGATCAGATGGCAAATTGGATTTGGTGCCAGGTCTTTCCCTTTAGGTTTTACCCCAACAATGTTTTCATTAGTTTCGCTCACTCTCGAAATCAAGCATTTTACAGCAGGTTGGAGCAGCCTGTATCTCAGCACAGGAATAAGGTAGGGAAGAATTCAAATACTCATTTTGACTGCCTCCAGAAGTTAGATCAGATGGCCAATGCAATTTGGTGCTAGGCCTTTCCCTTTAGGTTTTACCCCAACAATGTTTTCATTAGTTTCGCTCACTCTCGAAATCAAGCATTTTACAGCAGGTTGGAGCAGCCTGTATCTCAGCACAGGAATAAGGTAGGGAAGAATTCTAAGGATCATTTTGACTGCCTCCAGAAGTTAGATCAGATGGCAAATTGTATTTGGTGCTAGGCCTTTCCCTTTAGGTTTTACCCCAACAATGTTTTCATTAGTTTCGCTCACTCTCGAAATCAAGCATTTTACAGCAGGTTGGAGCAGCCTGTATCTCAGCACAGGAATAAGGTAGGGAAGAATTCTAAGGATCATTTTGACTGCCTCCAGAAGTTAGATCAGATGGCAAATTGTATTTGGTGCTAGGCCTTTCCCTTTAGGTTTTACCCCAACAATGTTTTCATTAGTTTCGCTCACTCTTGAAATCAAGCATTTTACAGCAGGTTGAAGCAGCCTGTATCTCAGCACAGGAATAAGGTAGGGAAGAATTCAAATACTCATTTTGACTGCCTCCAGAAGTTAGATCAGATGGCAAATTGGATTTGGTGCTAGGTCTTTCCCTTTAGGTTTTACCCCAAAAATGTTTTCATTAGTTTCGCTCACTCTCGAAATCAAGCATTTTACAGCAGGTTGGAGCAGCCTGTATCTCAGCACAGGAATAAGGTAGGGAAGAATTCAAATACTCATTTTGACTGCCTCCAGAAGTTAGATCAGATGGCCAATGCAATTTGGTGCTAGGCCTTTCCCTTTAGGTTTTACCCCAACAATGTTTTCATTAGTTTCGCTCACTCTCGAAATCAAGCATTTTACAGCAGGTTGGAGCAGCCTGTATCTCAGCACAGGAATAAGGTAGGGAAGAATTCAAATACTCATTTTGACTGCCTCCAGAAGTTAGATCAGATGGCCAATGCAATTTGGTGCTAGGCCTTTCCCTTTAGGTTTTACCCCAACAATGTTTTCATTAGTTTCGCTCACTCTCGAAATCAAGCATTTTACAGCAGGTTGGAGCAGCCTGTATCTCAGCACAGGAATAAGGTAGGGAAGAATTCTAAGGATCATTTTGACTGCCTCCAGAAGTTAGATCAGTTGGCAAATTGCATTTGGTGCCAGGTCTTTCCATTTAGGTTTTACCCCAACAATGTTTTCATTAGTTTCGCTCACTCTCGAAATCAAGCATTTTACAGCAGGTTGGAGCAGCCTGTATCTCAGCACAGGAATAAGGTAGGGAAGAATTCTAAGGATCATTTTGACTGCCTCCAGAAGTTAGATCAGATGGCCAATGCAATTTGGTATAAGGCCTTTCCCTTTAGGTTTTACCCCAACAATGTTTTCATTAGTTTCGCTCACTCTCGAAATCAAGCATTTTACAGCAGGTTGGAGCAGCCTGTATCTCAGCACAGGAATAAGGTAGGGAAGACATCTAAGGATCATTTTGACTGCCTCCAGAAGTTAGATCAGATGGCCAATGCAATTTGGTGCTAGGCCTTTCCCTTTAGGTTTTACCCCAACAATGTTTTCATTAGTTTCGCTCACTCTCGAAATCAAGCATTTTACAGCAGGTTGGAGCAGCCTGTATCTCAGCACAGGAATAAGGTAGGGAAGAATTCAAATACTCATTTTGACTGCCTCCAGAAGTTAGATCAGATGGCCAATGCAATTTGGTGCTAGGTCTTTCCCTTTAGGTTTTACCCCAACAATGTTTTCATTAGTTTCGCTCACTCTCGAAATCAAGCATTTTACAGCAGGTTGGAGCAGCCTGTATCTCAGCACAGGAATAAGGTAGGGAAGAATTCAAATACTCATTTTGACTGCCTCCAGAAGTTAGATCAGATGGCCAATGCAATTTGGTGCTAGGCCTTTCCCTTTAGGTTTTACCCCAACAATGTTTTCATTAGTTTCGCTCACTCTCGAAATCAAGCATTTTACAGCAGGTTGGAGCAGCCTGTATCTCAGCACAGGAATAAGGTAGGGAAGAATTCTAAGGATCATTTTGACTGCCTCCAGAAGTTAGATCAGATGGCAAATTGTATTTGGTGCCAGGTCTTTCCATTTAGGTTTTACCCCAACAATGTTTTCATTAGTTTCGCTCACTCTCGAAATCAAGCATTTTACAGCAGGTTGGAGCAGCCTGTATCTCAGCACAGGAATAAGGTAGGGAAGAATTCTAAGGATCATTTTGACTGCCTCCAGAAGTTAGATCAGATGGCCAATGCAATTTGGTATAAGGCCTTTCCCTTTAGGTTTTACCCCAAAAATGTTTTCATTAGTTTCGCTCACTCTCGAAATCAAGCATTTTACAGCAGGTTGGAGCAGCCTGTATCTCAGCACAGGAATAAGGTAGGGAAGAATTCAAACACTCATTTTGACTGCCTCCAGAAGTTAGATCAGATGGCAAATTGTATTTGGTGCTAGGTCTTTCCCTTTAGGTTTTACCCCAACAATGTTTTCATTAGTTTCGCTCACTCTCGAAATCAAGCATTTTACAGCAGGTTGGAGTAGCCTGTATCTCAGCACAGGAATAAGGTAGGGAAGAATTCAAATACTCATTTTGACTGCCTCCAGAAGTTAGATCAGATGGCAAATTGTATTTGGTGCTAGGTCTTTCCCTTTAGGTTTTACCCCAACAATGTTTTCATTAGTTTCGCTCACTCTCGAAATCAAGCATTTTACAGCAGGTTGGAGCAGCCTGTATCTCAGCACAGGAATAAGGTAGGGAAGAATTCAAACACTCATTTTGACTGCCTCCAGAAGTTAGATCAGATGGCCAATGCAATTTGGTGCTAGGCCTTTCCCTTTAGGTTTTACCCCAACAATGTTTTCATTAGTTTCGCTCACTCTCGAAATCAAGCATTTTACAGCAGGTTGGAGCAGCCTGTATCTCAGCACAGGAATAAGGTAGGGAAGAATTCAAATACTCATTTTGACTGCCTCCAGAAGTTAGATCAGATGGCCAATGCAATTTGGTGCTAGGCCTTTCCCTTTAGGTTTTACCCCAACAATGTTTTCATTAGTTTCGCTCACTCTCGAAATCAAGCATTTTACAGCAGGTTGGAGCAGCCTGTATCTCAGCACAGGAATAAGGTAGGGAAGAATTCTAAGGATCATTTTGACTGCCTCCAGAAGTTAGATCAGATGGCAAATTGTATTTGGTGCCAGGTCTTTCCCTTTAGGTTTTACCCCAACAATGTTTTCATTAGTTTCGCTCACTCTCGAAATCAAGCATTTTACAGCAGGTTGGAGCAGCCTGTATCTCAGCACAGGAATAAGGTAGGGAAGAATTCTAAGGATCATTTTGACTGCCTCCAGAAGTTAGATCAGATGGCAAATTGGATTTGGTGCCAGGTCTTTCCCTTTAGGTTTTACCCCAACAATGTTTTCATTAGTTTCGCTCACTCTCAAAATCAAGCATTTTACAGCAGGTTGGAGCAGCCTGTATCTCAGCACAGGAATAAGGTAGGGAAGAATTCAAATACTCATTTTGACTGCCTCCAGAAGTTAGATCAGATGGCCAATGCAATTTGGTGCTAGGCCTTTCCCTTTAGGTTTTACCCCAACAATGTTTTCATTAGTTTCGCTCACTCTCGAAATCAAGCATTTTACAGCAGGTTGGAGCAGCCTGTATCTCAGCACAGGAATAAGGTAGGGAAGAATTCTAAGGATCATTTTGACTGCCTCCAGAAGTTAGATCAGATGGCAAATTGTATTTGGTGCTAGGCCTTTCCCTTTAGGTTTTACCCCAACAATGTTTTCATTAGTTTCGCTCACTCTCGAAATCAAGCATTTTACAGCAGGTTGGAGCAGCCTGTATCTCAGCACAGGAATAAGGTAGGGAAGAATTCTAAGGATCATTTTGACTGCCTCCAGAAGTTAGATCAGATGGCAAATTGGATTTGGTGCTAGGCCTTTCCCTTTAGGTTTTACCCCAACAATGTTTTCATTAGTTTCGCTCACTCTTGAAATCAAGCATTTTACAGCAGGTTGGAGCAGCCTGTATCTCAGCACAGGAATAAGGTAGGGAAGAATTCAAATACTCATTTTGACTGCCTCCAGAAGTTAGATCAGATGGCAAATTGTATTTGGTGCTAGGTCTTTCCCTTTAGGTTTTACCCCAAAAATGTTTTCATTAGTTTCGCTCACTCTCGAAATCAAGCATTTTACAGCAGGTTGGAGCAGCCTGTATCTCAGCACAGGAATAAGGTAGGGAAGAATTCAAATACTCATTTTGACTGCCTCCAGAAGTTAGATCAGATGGCCAATGCAATTTGGTGCTAGGCCTTTCCCTTTAGGTTTTACCCCAACAATGTTTTCATTAGTTTCGCTCACTCTCGAAATCAAGCATTTTACAGCAGGTTGGAGCAGCCTGTATCTCAGCACATGAATAAGGTAGGGAAGAATTCAAATACTCATTTTGACTGCCTCCAGAAGTTAGATCAGATGGCCAATGCAATTTGGTGCTAGGCCTTTCCCTTTAGGTTTTACCCCAACAATGTTTTCATTAGTTTCGCTCACTCTCGAAATCAAGCATTTTACAGCAGGTTGGAGCAGCCTGTATCTCAGCACAGGAATAAGGTAGGGAAGAATTCAAACACTCATTTTGACTGCCTCCAGAAGTTAGATCAGATGGCCAATGCAATTTGGTGCTAGGCCTTTCCCTTTAGGTTTTACCCCAACAATGTTTTCATTAGTTTCGCTCACTCTCGAAATCAAGCATTTTACAGCAGGTTGGAGCAGCCTGTATCTCAGCACAGGAATAAGGTAGGGAAGAATTCAAATAATCATTTTGACTGCCTCCAGAAGTTAGATCAGATGGCCAATGCAATTTGGTATAAGGCCTTTCCCTTTAGGTTTTACCCCAGCAATGTTTTCATTAGTTTCGCTCACTCTCGAAATCAAGCATTTTACAGCAGGTTGGAGCAGCCTGTATCTCAGCACAGGAATAAGGTAGGGAAGAATTCAAATACTCATTTTGACTGCCTCCAGAAGTTAGATCAGATGGCAAATTGGATTTGGTGCTAGGTCTTTCCCTTTAGGTTTTACCCCAACAATGTTTTCATTAGTTTCGCTCACTCTCGAAATCAAGCATTTTACAGCAGGTTGGAGCAGCCTGTATCTCAGCACAGGAATAAGGTAGGGAAGAATTCTAAGGATCATTTTGACTGCCTCCAGAAGTTTGATCAGATGGCCAATTGAATTTGGTGCTAGGTCTTTCCCTTCAGGTTTTACCCCAACAATGTTTTCATTAGTTTCGCTCACTCTCGAAATCAAGCATTTTACAGCAGGTTGGAGCAGCCTGTATCTCAGCACAGGAATAAGGTAGGGAAGAATTCAAATACTCATTTTGACTGCCTCCAGAAGTTAGATCAGATGGCCAATGCAATTTGGTGCTAGGTCTTTCCCTTTAGGTTTTACCCCAACAATGTTTTCATTAGTTTCGCTCACTCTCGAAATCAAGCATTTTACAGCAGGTTGGAGCAGCCTGTATCTCAGCACAGGAATAAGGTAGGGAAGAATTCTAAGGATCATTTTGACTGCCTCCAGAAGTTAGATCAGATGGCCAATTGAATTTGGTGCTAGGTCTTTCCCTTTAGGTTTTACCCCAACAATGTTTTCATTAGTTTCGCTCACTCTCGAAATCAAGCATTTTACAGCAGGTTGGAGCAGCCTGTATCTCAGCACAGGAATAAGGTAGGGAAGAATTCAAATACTCATTTTGACTGCCTCCAGAAGTTAGATCAGATGGCCAATGCAATTTGGTGCTAGGTCTTTCCCTTTAGGTTTTACCCCAACAATGTTTTCATTAGTTTCGCTCACTCTCGAAATCAAGCATTTTACAGCAGGTTGGAGCAGCCTGTATCTCAGCACAGGAATAAGGTAGGGAAGAATTCAAATACTCATTTTGACTGCCTCCAGAAGTTAGATCAGATGGCCAATGCAATTTGGTGCTAGGCCTTTCCCTTTAGGTTTTACCCCAACAATGTTTTCATTAGTTTCGCTCACTCTCGAAATCAAGCATTTTACAGCAGGTTGGAGCAGCCTGTATCTCAGCACAGGAATAAGGTAGGGAAGAATTCTAAGGATCATTTTGACTGCCTCCAGAAGTTAGATCAGTTGGCAAATTGCATTTGGTGCCAGGTCTTTCCATTTAGGTTTTACCCCAACAATGTTTTCATTAGTTTCGCTCACTCTCGAAATCAAGCATTTTACAGCAGGTTGGAGCAGCCTGTATCTCAGCACAGGAATAAGGTAGGGAAGAATTCTAAGGATCATTTTGACTGCCTCCAGAAGTTAGATCAGATGGCCAATGCAATTTGGTATAAGGCCTTTCCCTTTAGGTTTTACCCCAACAATGTTTTCATTAGTTTCGCTCACTCTCGAAATCAAGCATTTTACAGCAGGTTGGAGCAGCCTGTATCTCAGCACAGGAATAAGGTAGGGAAGAATTCAAATACTCATTTTGACTGCCTCCAGAAGTTAGATCAGATGGCCAATGCAATTTGGTGCTAGGCCTTTCCCTTTAGGTTTTACCCCAACAATGTTTTCATTAGTTTCGCTCACTCTCGAAATCAAGCATTTTACAGCAGGTTGGAGCAGCCTGTATCTCAGCACAGGAATAAGGTAGGGAAGAATTCTAAGGATCATTTTGACTGCCTCCAGAAGTTAGATCAGATGGCAAATTGTATTTGGTGCTAGGCCTTTCCCTTTAGGTTTTACCCCAACAATGTTTTCATTAGTTTCGCTCACTCTCGAAATCAAGCATTTTACAGCAGGTTGGAGCAGCCTGTATCTCAGCACAGGAATAAGGTAGGGAAGAATTCTAAGGATCATTTTGACTGCCTCCAGAAGTTAGATCAGATGGCAAATTGTATTTGGTGCTAGGCCTTTCCCTTTAGGTTTTACCCCAACAATGTTTTTCATTAGTTTCGCTCACTCTTGAAATCAAGCATTTTACAGCAGGTTGGAGCAGCCTGTATCTCAGCACAGGAATAAGGTAGGGAAGGAATTCAAATACTCATTTTGACTGCCTCCAGAAGTTAGATCAGATGGCAAATTGGATTTGGTGCTAGGTCTTTCCCTTTAGGTTTTACCCCAAAAATGTTTTCATTAGTTTCGCTCACTCTCGAAATCAAGCATTTTACAGCAGGTTGGAGCAGCCTGTATCTCAGCACAGGAATAAGGTAGGGAAGAATTCAAATACTCATTTTGACTGCCTCCAGAAGTTAGATCAGATGGCCAATGCAATTTGGGTGCTAGGCCTTTCCCTTTAGGTTTTACCCCAACAATGTTTTCATTAGTTTCGCTCACTCTCGAAATCAAGCATTTTACAGCAGGTTGGAGCAGCCTGTATCTCAGCACAGGAATAAGGTAGGGAAGAATTCTAAGGATCATTTTGACTGCCCTCCAGAAGTTAGATCAGATGGCAAATTGTATTTGGTGCTAGGCCTTTCCCTTTAGGTTTTACCCCAACAATGTTTTCATTAGTTTCGCTCACTCTCGAAATCAAGCATTTTACAGCAGGTTGGAGCAGCCTGTATCTCAGCACAGGAATAAGGTAGGGAAGAATTCTAAGGATCATTTTGACTGCCTCCAGAAGTTAGATCAGATGGCAAATTGTATTTGGTGCTAGGCCTTTCCCTTTAGGTTTTACCCCAACAATGTTTTCATTAGTTTCGCTCACTCTTGAAATCAAGCATTTTACAGCAGGTTGGAGCAGCCTGTATCTCAGCACAGGAATAAGGTAGGGAAGAATTCAAATACTCATTTTGACTGCCTCCAGAAGTTAGATCAGATGGCAAATTGGATTTGGTGCTAGGTCTTTCCCTTTAGGTTTTACCCCAAAAATGTTTTCATTAGTTTCGCTCACTCTCGAAATCAAGCATTTTACAGCAGGTTGGAGCAGCCTGTATCTCAGCACAGGAATAAGGTAGGGAAGAATTCAAATACTCATTTTGACTGCCTCCAGAAGTTAGATCAGATGGCCAATGCAATTTGGTGCTAGGCCTTTCCCTTTAGGTTTTACCCCAACAATGTTTTCATTAGTTTCGCTCACTCTCGAAATCAAGCATTTTACAGCAGGTTGGAGCAGCCTGTATCTCAGCACAGGAATAAGGTAGGGAAGAATTCAAATACTCATTTTGACTGCCTCCAGAAGTTAGATCAGATGGCCAATGCAATTTGGGTGCTAGGCCTTTCCCTTTAGGTTTTACCCCAACAATGTTTTCATTAGTTTCGCTCACCTCTCGAAATCAAGCATTTTACAGCAGGTTGGAGCAGCCTGTATCTCAGCACAGGAATAAGGTAGGGAAGAATTCAAACACTCATTTTGACTGCCTCCAGAAGTTAGATCAGATGGCCAATGCAATTTGGTGCTAGGCCTTTCCCCTTTAGGTTTTACCCCAACAATGTTTTCATTAGTTTCGCTCACTCTCGAAATCAAGCATTTTACAGCAGGTTGGAGCAGCCTGTATCTCAGCACAGGAATAAGGTAGGGAAGAATTCAAATAATCATTTTGACTGCCTCCAGAAGTTAGATCAGATGGCCAATGCAATTTGGTATAAGGCCTTTCCCTTTAGGTTTTACCCCAGCACTGTTTTCATTAGTTTCGCTCCACTCTCGAAATCAAGCATTTTACAGCAGGTTGGAGCAGCCTGTATCTCAGCACAGGAATAAGGTAGGGAAGAATTCAAATACTCATTTTGACTGCCTCCAGAAGTTAGATCAGATGGCAATTGGATTTGGTGCTAGGTCTTTCCCTTTAGGTTTTACCCCAACAATGTTTTCATTAGTTTCGCTCACTCTCGAAATCAAGCATTTTACAGCAGGTTGGAGCAGCCTGTATCTCAGCACAGGAATAAGGTAGGGAAGAATTCTAAGGATCATTTTGACTGCCTCCAGAAGTTAGATCAGATGGCCAATTGAATTTGGTGCTAGGTCTTTCCCTTTAGGTTTTACCCCAACAATGTTTTCATTAGTTTCGCTCACTCTCGAAATCAAGCATTTTACAGCAGGTTGGAGCAGCCTGTATCTCAGCACAGGAATAAGGTAGGGAAGAATTCAAATACTCATTTTGACTGCCTCCAGAAGTTAGATCAGATGGCCCAATGCAATTTGGTGCTTGGTCTTTCCCTTTAGGTTTTACCCCAACAATGTTTTCATTAGTTTTCGCTCACTCTCGAAATCAAGCATTTTACAGCAGGTTGGAGCAGCCTGTATCTCAGCACAGGAATAAGGTAGGGAAGAATTCTAAGGATCATTTTGACTGCCTCCAGAAGTTAGATCAGATGGCCAATTGAATTTGGTGCTAGGTCTTTCCCTTTAGGTTTTACCCCAACAATGTTTTCATTAGTTTCGCTCACTCTCGAAATCAAGCATTTTACAGCAGGTTGGAGCAGCCTGTATCTCAGCACAGGAATAAGGTAGGGAAGAATTCAAATACTCATTTTGACTGCCTCCAGAAGTTAGATCAGATGGCCAATGCAATTTGGTGCTAGGTCTTTCCCTTTAGGTTTTACCCCAACAATGTTTTCATTAGTTTCGCTCACTCTCGAAATCAAGCATTTTACAGCAGGTTGGAGCAGCCTGTATCTCAGCACAGGAATAAGGTAGGGAAGAATTCAAATACTCATTTTGACTGCCTCCAGAAGTTAGATCAGATGGCCAATGCAATTTGGTGCTAGGCCTTTCCCTTTAGGTTTTACCCCAACAATGTTTTCATTAGTTTCGCTCACTCTCGAAATCAAGCATTTTACAGCAGGTTGGAGCAGCCTGTATCTCAGCACAGGAATAAGGTAGGGAAGAATTCTAAGGATCATTTTGACTGCCTCCAGAAGTTAGATCAGTTGGCAAATTGCATTTGGTGCCAGGTCTTTCCATTTAGGTTTTACCCCAACAATGTTTTCATTAGTTTCGCTCACTCTCGAAATCAAGCATTTTACAGCAGGTTGGAGCAGCCTGTATCTCAGCACAGGAATAAGGTAGGGAAGAATTCTAAGGATCATTTTGACTGCCTCCAGAAGTTAGATCTGATGGCCAATGCAATTGGTATAAGGCCTTCCCTTTAGGTTTTACCCCAACAATGTTTTCATTAGTTTCGCTCACTCTCGAAATCAAGCATTTTACAGCAGGTTGGAGCAGCCTGTATCTCAGCACAGGAATAAGGTAGGGAAGAATTGAAACACTCATTTTGACTGCCTCCAGAAGTTAGATCAGATGGCAAATTGGATTTGGTGCTAGGTCTTTCCCTTTAGGTTTTACCCCAACAATGTTTTCATTAGTTTCGCTCACTCTCGAAATCAAGCATTTTACAGCAGGTTGGAGCAGCCTGTATCTCAGCACAGGAATAAGGTAGGGAAGAATTCAAATACTCATTTTGACTGCCTCCAGAAGTTAGATCAGATGGCAAATTGTATTTGGTGCTAGGTCTTTCCCTTTAGGTTTTACCCCAACAATGTTTTCATTAGTTTCGCTCACTCTCGAAATCAAGCATTTTACAGCAGGTTGGAGCAGCCTGTATCTCAGCACAGGAATAAGGTAGGGAAGAATTCAAATACTCATTTTGACTGCCTCCAGAAGTTAGATCAGATGGCAAATTGTATTTGGTGCTAGGTCTTTCCCTTTAGGTTTTACCCCAACAATGTTTTCATTAGTTTCGCTCACTCTCGAAATCAAGCATTTTACAGCAGGTTGGAGCAGCCTGTATCTCAGCACAGGAATAAGGTAGGGAAGAATTCAAATACTCATTTTGACTGCCTCCAGAAGTTAGATCAGATGGCCAATGCAATTTGGTGCTAGGCCTTTCCCTTTAGGTTTTACCCCAACAATGTTTTCATTAGTTTCGCTCACTCTCGAAATCAAGCATTTTACAGCAGGTTGGAGCAGCCTGTATCTCAGCACAGGAATAAGGTAGGGAAGAATTCTAAGGATCATTTTGACTGCCTCCAGAAGTTAGATCAGATGGCAAATTGTATTTGGTGCCAGGTCTTTCCCTTTAGGTTTTACCCCAACAATGTTTTCATTAGTTTCGCTCACTCTCGAAATCAAGCATTTTACAGCAGGTTGGAGCAGCCTGTATCTCAGCACAGGAATAAGGTAGGGAAGAATTCTAAGGATCATTTTGACTGCCTCCAGAAGTTAGATCAGATGGCAAATTGGATTTGGTGCCAGGTCTTTCCCTTTAGGTTTTACCCCAACAATGTTTTCATTAGTTTCGCTCACTCTCGAAATCAAGCATTTTACAGCAGGTTGGAGCAGCCTGTATCTCAGCACAGGAATAAGGTAGGGAAGAATTGAAACACTCATTTTGACTGCCTCCAGAAGTTAGATCAGATGGCAAATTGTATTTGGTGCTAGGTCTTTCCCTTTAGGTTTTACCCCAACAATGTTTTCATTAGTTTCGCTCACTCTCGAAATCAAGCATTTTACAGCAGGTTGGAGCAGCCTGTATCTCAGCACAGGAATAAGGTAGGGAAGAATTCAAATACTCATTTTGACTGCCTCCAGAAGTTAGATCAGATGGCAAATTGTATTTGGTGCTAGGTCTTTCCCTTTAGGTTTTACCCCAACAATGTTTTCATTAGTTTCGCTCACTCTCGAAATCAAGCATTTTACAGCAGGTTGGAGCAGCCTGTATCTCAGCACAGGAATAAGGTAGGGAAGAATTCAAATACTCATTTTGACTGCCTCCAGAAGTTAGATCAGATGGCAAATTGTATTTGGTGCTAGGTCTTTCCCTTTAGGTTTTACCCCAACAATGTTTTCATTAGTTTCGCTCACTCTCGAAATCAAGCATTTTACAGCAGGTTGGAGCAGCCTGTATCTCAGCACAGGAATAAGGTAGGGAAGAATTCAAATACTCATTTTGACTGCCTCCAGAAGTTAGATCAGATGGCCAATGCAATTTGGTGCTAGGCCTTTCCCTTTAGGTTTTACCCCAACAATGTTTTCATTAGTTTCGCTCACTCTCGAAATCAAGCATTTTACAGCAGGTTGGAGCAGCCTGTATCTCAGCACAGGAATAAGGTAGGGAAGAATTCTAAGGATCATTTTGACTGCCTCCAGAAGTTAGATCAGATGGCAAATTGGATTTGGTGCCAGGTCTTTCCCTTTAGGTTTTACCCCAACAATGTTTTCATTAGTTTCGCTCACTCTCGAAATCAAGCATTTTACAGCAGGTTGGAGCAGCCTGTATCTCAGCACAGGAATAAGGTAGGGAAGAATTCTAAGGATCATTTTGACTGCCTCCAGAAGTTAGATCAGATGGCAAATTGGATTTGGTGCCAGGTCTTTCCCTTTAGGTTTTACCCCAACAATGTTTTCATTAGTTTCGCTCACTCTCGAAATCAAGCATTTTACAGCAGGTTGGAGCAGCCTGTATCTCAGCACAGGAATAAGGTAGGGAAGAATTCAAATACTCATTTTGACTGCCTCCAGAAGTTAGATCAGATGGCCAATGCAATTTGGTGCTAGGCCTTTCCCTTTAGGTTTTACCCCAACAATGTTTTCATTAGTTTCGCTCACTCTCGAAATCAAGCATTTTACAGCAGGTTGGAGCAGCCTGTATCTCAGCACAGGAATAAGGTAGGGAAGAATTCTAAGGATCATTTTGACTGCCTCCAGAAGTTAGATCAGATGGCAAATTGTATTTGGTGCCAGGTCTTTCCATTTAGGTTTTACCCCAACAATGTTTTCATTAGTTTCGCTCACTCTCGAAATCAAGCATTTTACAGCAGGTTGGAGCAGCCTGTATCTCAGCACAGGAATAAGGTAGGGAAGAATTCAAATACTCATTTTGACTGCCTCCAGAAGTTAGATCAGATGGCAAATTGGATTTGGTGCTAGGTCTTTCCCTTTAGGTTTTACCCCAACAATGTTTTCATTAGTTTCGCTCACTCTCGAAATCAAGCATTTTACAGCAGGTTGGAGCAGCCTGTATCTCAGCACAGGAATAAGGTAGGGAAGAATTCAAATACTCATTTTGACTGCCTCCAGAAGTTAGATCAGATGGCCAATGCAATTTGGTGCTAGGCCTTTCCCTTTAGGTTTTACCCCAACAATGTTTTCATTAGTTTCGCTCACTCTCAAAATCAAGCATTTTACAGCAGGTTGGAGCAGCCTGTATCTCAGCACAGGAATAAGGTAGGGAAGAATTCAAATACTCATTTTGACTGCCTCCAGAAGTTAGATCAGATGGCAAATTGGATTTGGTGCTAGGTCTTTCCCTTTAGGTTTTACCCCAACAATGTTTTCATTACTTTCGCTCACTCTCGAAATCAAGCATTTTACAGCAGGTTGGAGCAGCCTGTATCTCAGCACAGGAATAAGGTAGGGAAGAATTCAAATACTCATTTTGACTGCCTCCAGAAGTTAGATCAGATGGCAAATTGGATTTGGTGCTAGGTCTTTCCCTTTAGGTTTTACCCCAACAATGTTTTCATTAGTTTCGCTCACTCTCGAAATCAAGCATTTTACAGCAGGTTGGAGCAGCCTGTATCTCAGCACAGGAATAAGGTAGGGAAGAATTCTAAGGATCATTTTGACTGCCTCCAGAAGTTAGATCAGATGGCCAAAGCAATTTGGTATAAGGCCTTTCCCTTTAGGTTTTACCCCAACAATGTTTTCATTAGTTTCGCTCACTCTCGAAATCAAGCATTTTACAGCAGGTTGGAGCAGCCTGTATCTCAGCACAGGAATAAGGTAGGGAAGAATTCTAAGGATCATTTTGACTGCCTCCAGAAGTTAGATCAGATGGCAAATTGGATTTGGTGCCAGGTCTTTCCCTTTAGGTTTTACCCCAACAATGTTTTCATTAGTTTCGCTCACTCTCGAAATCAAGCATTTTACAGCAGGTTGGAGCAGCCTGTATCTCAGCACAGGAATAAGGTAGGGAAGAATTCAAATACTCATTTTGACTGCCTCCAGAAGTTAGATCACATGGCCAATGCAATTTGGTGCTAGGCCTTTCGCTTTAGGTTTTACCCCAACAATGTTTTCATTAGTTTCGCTCACTCTCGAAATCAAGCATTTTACAGCAGGTTGGAGCAGCCTGTATCTCAGCACAGGAATAAGGTAGGGAAGAATTCTAAGGATCATTTTGACTGCCTCCAGAAGTTAGATCAGATGGCAAATTGTATTTGGTGCTAGGCCTTTCCCTTTAGGTTTTACCCCAACAATGTTTTCATTAGTTTCGCTCACTCTCGAAATCAAGCATTTTACAGCAGGTTGGAGCAGCCTGTATCTCAGCACAGGAATAAGGTAGGGAAGAATTCAAATACTCATTTTGACTGCCTCCAGAAGTTAGATCAGATGGCAAATTGGATTTGGTGCTAGGTCTTTCCCTTTAGGTTTTACCCCAACAATGTTTTCATTAGTTTCGCTCACTCTCGAAATCAAGCATTTTACAGCAGGTTGGAGCAGCCTGTATCTCAGCACAGGAATAAGGTAGGGAAGAATTCAAATACTCATTTTGACTGCCTCCAGAAGTTAGATCAGATGGCCAATGCAATTTGGTATAAGGCCTTTCCCTTTAGGTTTTACCCCAGCAATGTTTTCATTAGTTTCGCTCACTCTCAAAATCAAGCATTTTACAGCAGGTTGGAGCAGCCTGTATCTCAGCACAGGAATAAGGTAGGGAAGAATTCAAATACTCATTTTGACTGCCTCCAGAAGTTAGATCAGATGGCAAATTGGATTTGGTGCTAGGTCTTTCCCTTTAGGTTTTACCCCAACAATGTTTTCATTAGTTTCGCTCACTCTCGAAATCAAGCATTTTACAGCAGGTTGGAGCAGCCTGTATCTCAGCACAGGAATAAGGTAGGGAAGAATTCAAATACTCATTTTGACTGCCTCCAGAAGTTAGATCAGATGGCCAATGCAATTTGGTGCTAGGCCTTTCCCTTTAGGTTTTACCCCAACAATGTTTTCATTAGTTTCGCTCACTCTCGAAATCAAGCATTTTACAGCAGGTTGGAGCAGCCTGTATCTCAGCACAGGAATAAGGTAGGGAAGAATTCAAATACTCATTTTGACTGCCTCCAGAAGTCAGATCAGATGGCCAATGCAATTTGGTGCTAGGCCTTTCCCTTTAGGTTTTACCCCAACAATGTTTTCATTAGTTTCGCTCACTCTCGAAATCAAGCATTTTACAGCAGGTTGGAGCAGCCTGTATCTCAGCACAGGAATAAGGTAGGGAAGAATTCTAAGGATCATTTTGACTGCCTCCAGAAGTTAGATCAGATGGCAAATTGGATTTGGTGCTAGGCCTTTCCCTTTAGGTTTTACCCCAACAATGTTTTCATTAGTTTCGCTCACTCTCGAAATCAAGCATTTTACAGCAGGTTGGAGCAGCCTGTATCTCAGCACAGGAATAAGGTAGGGAAGAATTCTAAGGATCATTTTGACTGCCTCCAGAAGTTAGATCAGATGGCAAATTGGATTTGGTGCCAGGTCTTTCCATTTAGGTTTTACCCCAACAATGTTTTCATTAGTTTCGCTCACTCTCGAAATCAAGCATTTTACAGCAGGTTGGAGCAGCCTGTATCTCAGCACAGGAATAAGGTAGGGAAGAATTCAAATACTCATTTTGACTGCCTCCAGAAGTTAGATCAGATGGCCAATGCAATTTGGTGCTAGGTCTTTCCCTTTAGGTTTTACCCCAACAATGTTTTCATTAGTTTCGCTCACTCTCGAAATCAAGCATTTTACAGCAGGTTGGAGCAGCCTGTATCTCAGCACAGGAATAAGGTAGGGAAGAATTCTAAGGATCATTTTGACTGCCTCCAGAAGTTAGATCAGATGGCAAATTGGATTTGGTGCTAGGTCTTTCCCTTTAGGTTTTACCCCAACAATGTTTTCATTACTTTCGCTCACTCTCGAAATCAAGCATTTTACAGCAGGTTGGAGCAGCCTGTATCTCAGCACAGGAATAAGGTAGGGAAGAATTCAAATACTCATTTTGACTGCCTCCAGAAGTTAGATCAGATGGCCAATGCAATTTGGTGCTAGGTCTTTCCCTTTAGGTTTTACCCCAACAATGTTTTCATTAGTTTCGCTCACTCTCGAAATCAAGCATTTTACAGCAGGTTGGAGCAGCCTGTATCTCAGCACAGGAATAAGGTAGGGAAGAATTCAAATACTCATTTTGACTGTCTCCAGAAGTTAGATCAGATGGCCAATGCAATTTGGTGCTAGGCCTTTCCCTTTAGGTTTTACCCCAACAATGTTTTCATTAGTTTCGCTCACTCTCGAAATCAAGCATTTTACAGCAGGTTGGAGCAGCCTGTATCTCAGCACAGGAATAAGGTAGGGAAGAATTCTAAGGATCATTTTGACTGCCTCCAGAAGTTAGATCAGATGGCAAATTGTATTTGGTGCTAGGCCTTTCCCTTTAGGTTTTACCCCAACAATGTTTTCATTAGTTTCGCTCACTCTCGAAATCAAGCATTTTACAGCAGGTTGGAGCAGCCTGTATCTCAGCACAGGAATAAGGTAGGGAAGAATTCAAATACTCATTTTGACTGCCTCCAGAAGTTAGATCAGATGGCCAATGCAATTTGGTGCTAGGTCTTTCCCTTTAGGTTTTACCCCAACAATGTTTTCATTAGTTTCGCTCACTCTCGAAATCAAGCATTTTACAGCAGGTTGGAGCAGCCTGTATCTCAGCACAGGAATAAGGTAGGGAAGAATTCAAATACTCATTTTGACTGCCTCCAGAAGTTAGATCAGATGGCCAATGCAATTTGGTGCTAGGCCTTTCCCTTTAGGTTTTACCCCAACAATGTTTTCATTAGTTTCGCTCACTCTCGAAATCAAGCATTTTACAGCAGGTTGGAGCAGCCTGTATCTCAGCACAGGAATAAGGTAGGGAAGAATTCAAATACTCATTTTGACTGCCTCCAGAAGTTAGATCAGATGGCAAATTGTATTTGGTGCTAGGTCTTTCCCTTTAGGTTTTACCCCAACAATGTTTTCATTAGTTTCGCTCACTCTCGAAATCAAGCATTTTACAGCAGGTTGGAGCAGCCTGTATCTCAGCACAGGAATAAGGTAGGGAAGAATTCTAAGGATCATTTTGACTGCCTCCAGAAGTTAGATCAGATGGCCAATGCAATTTGGTATAAGGCCTTTCCCTTTAGGTTTTACCCCAACAATGTTTTCATTAGTTTCGCTCACTCTCGAAATCAAGCATTTTACAGCAGGTTGGAGCAGCCTGTATCTCAGCACAGGAATAAGGTAGGGAAGAATTCTAAGGATCATTTTGACTGCCTCCAGAAGTTAGATCAGATGGCAAATTGGATTTGGTGCTAGGTCTTTCCCTTTAGGTTTTACCCCAACAATGTTTTCATTAGTTTCGCTCACTCTCGAAATCAAGCATTTTACAGCAGGTTGGAGCAGCCTGTATCTCAGCACAGGAATAAGGTAGGGAAGAATTCAAATACTCATTTTGACTGCCTCCAGAAGTTAGATCAGATGGCAAATTGTATTTGGTGCTAGGTCTTTCCCTTTAGGTTTTACCCCAACAATGTTTTCATTAGTTTCGCTCACTCTCGAAATCAAGCATTTTACAGCAGGTTGGAGCAGCCTGTATCTCAGCACAGGAATAAGGTAGGGAAGAATTCAAGTACTCATTTTGACTGCCTCCAGAAGTTAGATCAGATGGCAAATTGTATTTGGTGCTAGGTCTTTCCCTTTAGGTTTTACCCCAACAATGTTTTCATTAGTTTCGCTCACTCTCGAAATCAAGCATTTTACAGCAGGTTGGAGCAGCCTGTATCTCAGCACAGGAATAAGGTAGGGAAGAATTCAAATACTCATTTTGACTGCCTCCAGAAGTTAGATCAGATGGCCAATGCAATTTGGTGCTAGGTCTTTCCCTTTAGGTTTTACCCCAACAATGTTTTCATTAGTTTCGCTCACTCTCGAAATCAAGCATTTTACAGCAGGTTGGAGCAGCCTGTATCTCAGCACAGGAATAAGGTAGGGAAGAATTCTAAGGATCATTTTGACTGCCTCCAGAAGTTAGATCAGATGGCAAATTGGATTTGGTGCTAGGTCTTTCCCTTTAGGTTTTACCCCAACAATGTTTTCATTAGTTTCGCTCACTCTCGAAATCAAGCATTTTACAGCAGGTTGGAGCAGCCTGTATCTCAGCACAGGAATAAGGTAGGGAAGAATTCTAAGGATCATTTTGACTGCCTCCAGAAGTTAGATCAGATGGCAAATTGGATTTGGTGCCAGGTCTTTCCCTTTAGGTTTTACCCCAACAATGTTTTCATTAGTTTCGCTCACTCTCGAAATCAAGCATTTTACAGCAGGTTGGAGCAGCCTGTATCTCAGCACAGGAATAAGGTAGGGAAGAATTCTAAGGATCATTTTGACTGCCTCCAGAAGTTAGATCAGATGGCAAATTGGATTTGGTGCCAGGTCTTTCCCTTTAGGTTTTACCCCAACAATGTTTTCATTAGTTTCGCTCACTCTCGAAATCAAGCATTTTACAGCAGGTTGGAGCAGCCTGTATCTCAGCACAGGAATAAGGTAGGGAAGAATTCTAAGGATCATTTTGACTGCCTCCAGAAGTTAGATCAGATGGCAAATTGGATTTGGTGCTAGGCCTTTCCCTTTAGGTTTTACCCCAACAATGTTTTCATTAGTTTCGCTCACTCTCGAAATCAAGCATTTTACAGCAGGTTGGAGCAGCCTGTATCTCAGCACAGGAATAAGGTAGGGAAGAATTCTAAGGATCATTTTGACTGCCTCCAGAAGTTAGATCAGATGGCAAATTGTATTTGGTGCCAGGTCTTTCCATTTAGGTTTTACCCCAACAATGTTTTCATTAGTTTCGCTCACTCTCGAAATCAAGCATTTTACAGCAGGTTGGAGCAGCCTGTATCTCAGCACAGGAATAAGGTAGGGAAGAATTCAAATACTCATTTTGACTGCCTCCAGAAGTTAGATCAGATGGCCAATGCAATTTGGTGCTAGGCCTTTCCCTTTAGGTTTTACCCCAACAATGTTTTCATTAGTTTCGCTCACTCTCGAAATCAAGCATTTTACAGCAGGTTGGAGCAGCCTGTATCTCAGCACAGGAATAAGGTAGGGAAGAATTCAAATACTCATTTTGACTGCCTCCAGAAGTTAGATCAGATGGCCAATGCAATTTGGTGCTAGGCCTTTCCCTTTAGGTTTTACCCCAACAATGTTTTCATTAGTTTTGCTCACTCTCGAAATCAAGCATTTTACAGCAGGTTGGAGCAGCCTGTATCTCAGCACAGGAATAAGGTAGGGAAGAATTCTAAGGATCATTTTGACTGCCTCCAGAAGTTAGATCAGATGGCAAATTGGATTTGGTGCCAGGTCTTTCCCTTTAGGTTTTACCCCAACAATGTTTTCATTAGTTTCGCTCACTCTCGAAATCAAGCATTTTACAGCAGGTTGGAGCAGCCTGTATCTCAGCACAGGAATAAGGTAGGGAAGAATTCTAAGGATCATTTTGACTGCCTCCAGAAGTTAGATCAGATGGCAAATTGGATTTGGTGCTAGTTCTTTCCCTTTAGGTTTTACCCCAACAATGTTTTCATTAGTTTCGCTCACTCTCGAAATCAAGCATTTTACAGCAGGTTGGAGCAGCCTGTATCTCAGCACAGGAATAAGGTAGGGAAGAATTCAAATACTCATTTTGACTGCCTCCAGAAGTTAGATCAGATGGCCAATGCAATTTGGTGCTAGGCCTTTCCCTTTAGGTTTTACCCCAACAATGTTTTCATTAGTTTCGCTCACTCTCGAAATCAAGCATTTTACAGCAGGTTGGAGCAGCCTGTATCTCAGCACAGGAATAAGGTAGGGAAGAATTCAAATACTCATTTTGACGGCCTCCAGAAGTTAGATCAGATGGCAAATTGGATTTGGTGCTAGGTCTTTCCCTTTAGGTTTTACCCCAACAATGTTTTCATTAGTTTCGCTCACTCTCGAAATCAAGCATTTTACAGCAGGTTGGAGCAGCCTGTATCTCAGCACAGGAATAAGGTAGGGAAGAATTCAAATACTCATTTTGACTGCCTCCAGAAGTTAGATCAGATGGCAAATTGTATTTGGTGCCAGGTCTTTCCATTTAGGTTTTACCCCAACAATGTTTTCATTAGTTTCGCTCACTCTCGAAATCAAGCATTTTACAGCAGGTTGGAGCAGCCTGTATCTCAGCACAGGAATAAGGTAGGGAAGAATTCAAACACTCATTTTGACTGCCTCCAGAAGTTAGATCAGATGGCAAATTGTATTTGGTGCTAGGTCTTTCCCTTTAGGTTTTACCCCAACAATGTTTTCATTAGTTTCGCTCACTCTCGAAATCAAGCATTTTACAGCAGGTTGGAGCAGCCTGTATCTCAGCACAGGAATAAGGTAGGGAAGAATTCAAATACTCATTTTGACTGCCTCCAGAAGTTAGATCAGATGGCCAATGCAATTTGGTGCTAGGCCTTTCCCTTTAGGTTTTACCCCAACAATGTTTTCATTAGTTTCGCTCACTCTCGAAATCAAGCATTTTACAGCAGGTTGGAGCAGCCTGTATCTCAGCACAGGAATAAGGTAGGGAAGAATTCTAAGGATCATTTTGACTGCCTCCAGAAGTTAGATCAGATGGCCAATTGGATTTGGTGCTAGGTCTTTCCCTTTAGGTTTTACCCCAACAATGTTTTCATTAGTTTCGCTCACTCTCGAAATCAAGCATTTTACAGCAGGTTGGAGCAGCCTGTATCTCAGCACAGGAATAAGGTAGGGAAGAATTCCAAGGATCATTTTGACTGCCTCCAGAAGTTAGATCAGATGGCAAATTGTATTTGGTGCTAGGCCTTTCCCTTTAGGTTTTACCCCAACAATGTTTTCATTAGTTTCGCTCACTCTCGAAATCAAGCATTTTACAGCAGGTTGGAGCAGCCTGTATCTCAGCACAGGAATAAGGTAGGGAAGAATTCTAAGGATCATTTTGACTGCCTCCAGAAGTTAGATCAGATGGCAAATTGTATTTGGTGCCAGGTCTTTCCATTTAGGTTTCACCCCAACAATGTTTTCATTAGTTTCGCTCACTCTCGAAATCAAGCATTTTACATCAGGTTGGAGCAGCCTGTATCTCAGCACAGGAATAAGGTAGGGAAGAATTCTAAGGATCATTTTGACTGCCTCCAGAAGTTAGATCAGATGGCAAATTGGATTTGGTGCTAGGTCTTTCCCTTTAGGTTTTACCCCAACAATGTTTTCATTAGTTTCGCTCACTCTCGAAATCAAGCATTTTACAGCAGGTTGGAGCAGCCTGTATCTCAGCACAGGAATAAGGTAGGGAAGAATTCAAATACTCATTTTGACTGCCTCCAGAAGTTAGATCAGATGGCAAATTGGATTTGGTGCTAGGTCTTTCCCTTTAGGTTTTACCCCAACAATGTTTTCATTAGTTTCGCTCACTCTCGAAATCAAGCATTTTACAGCAGGTTGGAGCAGCCTGTATCTCAGCACAGGAATAAGGTAGGGAAGAATTCAAATACTCATTTTGACTGCCTCCAGAAGTTAGATCAGATGGCAAATTGTATTTGGTGCCAGGTCTTTCCATTTAGGTTTTACCCCAACAATGTTTTCATTAGTTTCGCTCACTCTCGAAATCAAGCATTTTACAGCAGGTTGGAGCAGCCTGTATCTCAGCACAGGAATAAGGTAGGGAAGAATTCTAAGGATCATTTTGACTGCCTCCAGAAGTTAGATCAGATGGCAAATTGTATTTGGTGCTAGGTCTTTCCCTTTAGGTTTTACCCCAACAATGTTTTCATTAGTTTCGCTCACTCTCGAAATCAAGCATTTTACAGCAGGTTGGAGCAGCCTGTATCTCAGCACAGGAATAAGGTAGGGAAGAATTCAAATACTCATTTTGACTGCCTCCAGAAGTTAGATCAGATGGCCAATGCAATTTGGTGCTAGGTCTTTCCCTTTAGGTTTTACCCCAACAATGTTTTCATTAGTTTCGCTCACTCTCGAAATCAAGCATTTTACAGCAGGTTGGAGCAGCCTGTATCTCAGCACAGGAATAAGGTAGGGAAGAATTCAAATACTCATTTTGACTGCCTCCAGAAGTTAGATCAGATGGCAAATTGTATTTGGTGCCAGGTCTTTCCATTTAGGTTTTACCCCAACAATGTTTTCATTAGTTTCGCTCACTCTCGAAATCAAGCATTTTACAGCAGGTTGGAGCAGCCTGTATCTCAGCACAGGAATAAGGTAGGGAAGAATTCAAACACTCATTTTGACTGCCTCCAGAAGTTAGATCAGATGGCAAATTGTATTTGGTGCTAGGTCTTTCCCTTTAGGTTTTACCCCAACAATGTTTTCATTAGTTTCGCTCACTCTCGAAATCAAGCATTTTACAGCAGGTTGGAGCAGCCTGTATCTCAGCACAGGAATAAGGTAGGGAAGAATTCAAATACTCATTTTGACTGCCTCCAGAAGTTAGATCAGATGGCAAATTGTATTTGGTGCTAGGCCTTTCCCTTTAGGTTTTACCCCAACAATGTTTTCATTAGTTTCGCTCACTCTCGAAATCAAGCATTTTACAGCAGGTTGGAGCAGCCTGTATCTCAGCACAGGAATAAGGTAGGGAAGAATTCTAAGGATCATTTTGACTGCCTCCAGAAGTTAGATCAGATGGCAAATTGTATTTGGTGCCAGGTCTTTCCATTTAGGTTTCACCCCAACAATGTTTTCATTAGTTTCGCTCACTCTCGAAATCAAGCATTTTACAGCAGGTTGGAGCAGCCTGTATCTCAGCACAGGAATAAGGTAGGGAAGAATTCAAATACTCATTTTGACTGCCTCCAGAAGTTAGATCAGATGGCCAATGCAATTTGGTGCTAGGCCTTTCCCTTTAGGTTTTACCCCAACAATGTTTTCATTAGTTTCGCTCACTCTCGAAATCAAGCATTTTACAGCAGGTTGGAGCAGCCTGTATCTCAGCACAGGAATAAGGTAGGGAAGAATTCTAAGGATCATTTTGACTGCCTCCAGAAGTTAGATCAGATGGCCAATGCAATTTGGTATAAGGCCTTTCCCTTTAGGTTTTACCCCAACAATGTTTTCATTAGTTTCGCTCACTCTCGAAATCAAGCATTTTACAGCAGGTTGGAGCAGCCTGTATCTCAGCACAGGAATAAGGTAGGGAAGAATTCAAACACTCATTTTGACTGCCTCCAGAAGTTAGATCAGATGGCAAATTGTATTTGGTGCTAGGTCTTTCCCTTTAGGTTTTACCCCAACAATGTTTTCATTAGTTTCGCTCACTCTCGAAATCAAGCATTTTACAGCAGGTTGGAGCAGCCTGTATCTCAGCACAGGAATAAGGTAGGGAAGAATTCAAATACTCATTTTGACTGCCTCCAGAAGTTAGATCAGATGGCAAATTGTATTTGGTGCTAGGTCTTTCCCTTTAGGTTTTACCCCAACAATGTTTTCATTAGTTTCGCTCACTCTCGAAATCAAGCATTTTACAGCAGGTTGGAGCAGCCTGTATCTCAGCACAGGAATAAGGTAGGGAAGAATTCAAATACTCATTTTGACTGCCTCCAGAAGTTAGATCAGATGGCAAATTGTATTTGGTGCTAGGTCTTTCCCTTTAGGTTTTACCCCAACAATGTTTTCATTAGTTTCGCTCACTCTCGAAATCAAGCATTTTACAGCAGGTTGGAGCAGCCTGTATCTCAGCACAGGAATAAGTTAGGGAAGAATTCAAATACTCATTTTGACTGCCTCCAGAAGTTAGATCAGATGGCCAATGCAATTTGGTGCTAGGCCTTTCCCTTTAGGTTTTACCCCAACAATGTTTTCATTAGTTTCGATCACTCTCGAAATCAAGCATTTTACGGCAGGTTGGAGCAGCCTGTATCTCAGCACAGGAATAAGGTAGGGAAGAATTCTAAGGATCATTTTGACTGCCTCCAGAAGTTAGATCAGATGGCAAATTGGATTTGGTGCTAGGTCTTTCCCTTTAGGTTTTACCCCAACAATGTTTTCATTAGTTTCGCTCACTCTCGAAATCAAGCATTTTACAGCAGGTTGGAGCAGCCTGTATCTCAGCACAGGAATAAGGTAGGGAAGAATTCAAATACTCATTTTGACTGCCTCCAGAAGTTAGATCAGATGGCCAATGCAATTTGGTGCTAGGTCTTTCCCTTTAGGTTTTACCCCAACAATGTTTTCATTAGTTTCGCTCACTCTCGAAATCAAGCATTTTACAGCATGTTGGAGCAGCCTGTATCTCAGCACAGGAATAAGGTAGGGAAGAATTCAAATACTCATTTTGACTGCCTCCAGAAGTTAGATCAGATGGCCAATGCAATTTGGTGCTAGGCCTTTCCCTTTAGGTTTTACCCCAACAATGTTTTCATTAGTTTCGCTCACTCTCGAAATCAAGCATTTTACAGCAGGTTGGAGCAGCCTGTATCTCAGCACAGGAATAAGGTAGGGAAGAATTCTAAGGATCATTTTGACTGCCTCCAGAAGTTAGATCAGATGGCCAATGCAATTTGGTGCTAGGCCTTTCCCTTTAGGTTTTACCCCAACAATGTTTTCATTAGTTTCGCTCACTCTCGAAATCAAGCATTTTACAGCAGGTTGGAGCAGCCTGTATCTCAGCACAGGAATAAGGTAGGGAAGAATTCTAAGGATCATTTTGACTGCCTCCAGAAGTTAGATCAGATGGCAAATTGGATTTGGTGCTAGGTCTTTCCCTTTAGGTTTTACCCCAACAATGTTTTCATTAGTTTCGCTCACTCTCGAAATCAAGCATTTTACAGCAGGTTGGAGCAGCCTGTATCTCAGCACAGGAATAAGGTAGGGAAGAATTCTAAGGCTCATTTTGACTGCCTCCAGAAGTTAGATCAGATGGCAAATTGTATTTGGTGCTAGGTCTTTCCCTTTAGGTTTTACCCCAACAATGTTTTCATTAGTTTCGCTCACTCTCGAAATCAAGCATTTTACAGCAGGTTGGAGCAGCCTGTATCTCAGCACAGGAATAAGGTAGGGAAGAATTCAAATACTCATTTTGACTGCCTCCAGAAGTTAGATCAGATGGCAAATTGTATTTGGTGCTAGGTCTTTCCCTTTAGGTTTTACCCCAACAATGTTTTCATTAGTTTCGCTCACTCTCGAAATCAAGCATTTTACAGCAGGTTGGAGCAGCCTGTATCTCAGCACAGGAATAAGGTAGGGAAGAATTCAAATACTCATTTTGACTGCCTCCAGAAGTTAGATCAGATGGCAAATTGTATTTGGTGCTAGGTCTTTCCCTTTAGGTTTTACCCCAACAATGTTTTCATTAGTTTCGCTCACTCTCGAAATCAAGCATTTTACAGCAGGTTGGAGCAGCCTGTATCTCAGCACAGGAATAAGTTAGGGAAGAATTCAAATACTCATTTTGACTGCCTCCAGAAGTTAGATCAGATGGCCAATGCAATTTGGTGCTAGGCCTTTCCCTTTAGGTTTTACCCCAACAATGTTTTCATTAGTTTCGATCACTCTCGAAATCAAGCATTTTACGGCAGGTTGGAGCAGCCTGTATCTCAGCACAGGAATAAGGTAGGGAAGAATTCTAAGGATCATTTTGACTGCCTCCAGAAGTTAGATGAGATGGCAAATTGGATTTGGTGCTAGGTCTTTCCCTTTAGGTTTTACCCCAACAATGTTTTCATTAGTTTCGCTCACTCTCGAAATCAAGCATTTTACAGCAGGTTGGAGCAGCCTGTATCTCAGCACAGGAATAAGGTAGGGAAGAATTCAAATACTCATTTTGACTGCCTCCAGAAGTTAGATCAGATGGCAAATTGGATTTGGTGCTAGGTCTTTCCCTTTAGGTTTTACCCCAACAATGTTTTCATTAGTTTCGCTCACTCTCGAAATCAAGCATTTTACAGCATGTTGGAGCAGCCTGTATCTCAGCACAGGAATAAGGTAGGGAAGAATTCAAATACTCATTTTGACTGCCTCCAGAAGTTAGATCAGATGGCCAATGCAATTTGGTGCTAGGCCTTTCCCTTTAGGTTTTACCCCAACAATGTTTTCATTAGTTTCGCTCACTCTCGAAATCAAGCATTTTACAGCAGGTTGGAGCAGCCTGTATCTCAGCACAGGAATAAGGTAGGGAAGAATTCTAAGGATCATTTTGACTGCCTCCAGAAGTTAGATCAGATGGCCAATGCAATTTGGTGCTAGGCCTTTCCCTTTAGGTTTTACCCCAACAATGTTTTCATTAGTTTCGCTCACTCTCGAAATCAAGCATTTTACAGCAGGTTGGAGCAGCCTGTATCTCAGCACAGGAATAAGGTAGGGAAGAATTCTAAGGATCATTTTGACTGCCTCCAGAAGTTAGATCAGATGGCAAATTGGATTTGGTGCTAGGTCTTTCCCTTTAGGTTTTACCCCAACAATGTTTTCATTAGTTTCGCTCACTCTCGAAATCAAGCATTTTACAGCAGGTTGGAGCAGCCTGTATCTCAGCACAGGAATAAGGTAGGGAAGAATTCAAATACTCATTTTGACTGCCTCCAGAAGTTAGATCAGATGGCAAATTGTATTTGGTGCCAGGTCTTTCCATTTAGGTTTTACCCCAACAATGTTTTCATTAGTTTCGCTCACTCTCGAAATCAAGCATTTTACAGCAGGTTGGAGCAGCCTGTATCTCAGCACAGGAATAAGGTAGGGAAGAATTCAAATACTCATTTTGACTGCCTCCAGAAGTTAGATCAGATGGCAAATTGTATTTGGTGCCAGGTCTTTCCATTTAGGTTTTACCCCAACAATGTTTTCATTAGTTTCGCTCACTCTCGAAATCAAGCATTTTACAGCAGGTTGGAGCAGCCTGTATCTCAGCACAGGAATAAGGTAGGGAAGAATTCAAACACTCATTTTGACTGCCTCCAGAAGTTAGATCAGATGGCAAATTGTATTTGGTGCTAGGTCTTTCCCTTTAGGTTTTACCCCAACAATGTTTTCATTAGTTTCGCTCACTCTCGAAATCAAGCATTTTACAGCAGGTTGGAGCAGCCTGTATCTCAGCACAGGAATAAGGTAGGGAAGAATTCAAATACTCATTTTGACTGCCTCCAGAAGTTAGATCAGATGGCCAATGCAATTTGGTGCTAGGCCTTTCCCTTTAGGTTTTACCCCAACAATGTTTTCATTAGTTTCGCTCACTCTCGAAATCAAGCATTTTACAGCAGGTTGGAGCAGCCTGTATCTCAGCACAGGAATAAGGTAGGGAAGAATTCTAAGGATCATTTTGACTGCCTCCAGAAGTTAGATCAGATGGCCAATTGGATTTGGTGCTAGGTCTTTCCCTTTAGGTTTTACCCCAACAAAGTTTTCATTAGTTTCGCTCACTCTCGAAATCAAGCATTTTACAGCAGGTTGGAGCAGCCTGTATCTCAGCACAGGAATAAGGTAGGGAAGAATTCCAAGGATCATTTTGACTGCCTCCAGAAGTTAGATCAGATGGCAAATTGTATTTGGTGCTAGGCCTTTCCCTTTAGGTTTTACCCCAACAATGTTTTCATTAGTTTCGCTCACTCTCGAAATCAAGCATTTTACAGCATGTAGGAGCAGCCTGTATCTCAGCACAGGAATAAGGTAGGGAAGAATTCTAAGGATCATTTTGACTGCCTCCAGAAGTTAGATCAGATGGCAAATTGTATTTGGTGCCAGGTCTTTCCATTTAGGTTTCACCCCAACAATGTTTTCATTAGTTTCGCTCACTCTCGAAATCAAGCATTTTACATCAGGTTGGAGCAGCCTGTATCTCAGCACAGGAATAAGGTAGGGAAGAATTCTAAGGATCATTTTGACTGCCTCCAGAAGTTAGATCAGATGGCAAATTGGATTTGGTGCTAGGTCTTTCCCTTTAGGTTTTACCCCAACAATGTTTTCATTAGTTTCGCTCACTCTCGAAATCAAGCATTTTACAGCAGGTTGGAGCAGCCTGTATCTCAGCACAGGAATAAGGTAGGGAAGAATTCAAATACTCATTTTGACTGCCTCCAGAAGTTAGATCAGATGGCAAATTGGATTTGGTGCTAGGTCTTTCCCTTTAGGTTTTACCCCAACAATGTTTTCATTAGTTTCGCTCACTCTCGAAATCAAGCATTTTACAGCAGGTTGGAGCAGCCTGTATCTCAGCACAGGAATAAGGTAGGGAAGAATTCAAATACTCATTTTGACTGCCTCCAGAAGTTAGATCAGATGGCAAATTGTATTTGGTGCCAGGTCTTTCCATTTAGGTTTTACCCCAACAATGTTTTCATTAGTTTCGCTCACTCTCGAAATCAAGCATTTTACAGCAGGTTGGAGCAGCCTGTATCTCAGCACAGGAATAAGGTAGGGAAGAATTCAAACACTCATTTTGACTGCCTCCAGAAGTTAGATCAGATGGCAAATTGTATTTGGTGCTAGGTCTTTCCCTTTAGGTTTTACCCCAACAATGTTTTCATTAGTTTCGCTCACTCTCGAAATCAAGCATTTTACAGCAGGTTGGAGCAGCCTGTATCTCAGCACAGGAATAAGGTAGGGAAGAATTCAAATACTCATTTTGACTGCCTCCAGAAGTTAGATCAGATGGCCAATGCAATTTGGTGCTAGGTCTTTCCCTTTAGGTTTTACCCCAACAATGTTTTCATTAGTTTCGCTCACTCTCGAAATCAAGCATTTTACAGCATGTTGGAGCAGCCTGTATCTCAGCACAGGAATAAGGTAGGGAAGAATTCAAATACTCATTTTGACTGCCTCCAGAAGTTAGATCAGATGGCCAATGCAATTTGGCGCTAGGCCTTTCCCTTTAGGTTTTACCCCAACAATGTTTTCATTAGTTTCGCTCACTCTCGAAATCAAGCATTTTACAGGTTGGAGCAGCCTGTATCTCAGCACAGGAATAAGGTAGGGAAGAATTCAAATACTCATTTTGACTGCCTCCAGAAGTTAGATCAGATGGCCAATGCAATTTGGTGCTAGGTCTTTCCCTTTAGGTTTTACCCCAACAATGTTTTCATTAGTTTCGCTCACTCTCGAAATCAAGCATTTTACAGCAGGTTGGAGCAGCCTGTATCTCAGCACAGGAATAAGGTAGGGAAGAATTCTAAGGATCATTTTGACTGCCTCCAGAAGTTAGATCAGATGGCCAATGCAATTTGGTATAAGGCCTTTCCCTTTAGGTTTTACCCCAACAATGTTTTCATTAGTTTCGCTCACTCTCGAAATCAAGCATTTTACAGCAGGTTGGAGCAGCCTGTATCTCAGCACAGGAATAAGGTAGGGAAGAATTCAAACACTCATTTTGACTGCCTCCAGAAGTTAGATCAGATGGCAAATTGTATTTGGTGCTAGGCCTTTCCCTTTAGGTTTTACCCCAACAATGTTTTCATTAGTTTCGCTCACTCTCGAAATCAAGCATTTTACAGCAGGTTGGAGCAGCCTGTATCTCAGCACAGGAATAAGGTAGGGAAGAATTCAAATACTCATTTTGACTGCCTCCAGAAGTTAGATCAGATGGCAAATTGTATTTGGTGCTAGGTCTTTCCCTTTAGGTTTTACCCCAACAATGTTTTCATTAGTTTCGCTCACTCTCGAAATCAAGCATTTTACAGCAGGTTGGAGCAGCCTGTATCTCAGCACAGGAATAAGGTAGGGAAGAATTCAAATACTCATTTTGACTGCCTCCAGAAGTTAGATCAGATGGCAAATTGTATTTGGTGCTAGGTCTTTCCCTTTAGGTTTTACCCCAACAATGTTTTCATTAGTTTCGCTCACTCTCGAAATCAAGCATTTTACAGCAGGTTGGAGCAGCCTGTATCTCAGCACAGGAATAAGGTAGGGAAGAATTCAAATACTCATTTTGACTGCCTCCAGAAGTTAGATCAGATGGCCAATGCAATTTGGTGCTAGGCCTTTCCCTTTAGGTTTTACCCCAACAATGTTTTCATTAGTTTCGATCACTCTCGAAATCAAGCATTTTACGGCAGGTTGGAGCAGCCTGTATCTCAGCACAGGAATAAGGTAGGGAAGAATTCTAAGGATCATTTTGACTGCCTCCAGAAGTTAGATCAGATGGCAAATTGGATTTGGTGCTAGGTCTTTCCCTTTAGGTTTTACCCCAACAATGTTTTCATTAGTTTCGCTCACTCTCGAAATCAAGCATTTTACAGCAGGTTGGAGCGGCCTGTATCTCAGCACAGGAATAAGGTAGGGAAGAATTCAAATACTCATTTTGACTGCCTCCAGAAGTTAGATCAGATGGCCAATGCAATTTGGTGCTAGGTCTTTCCCTTTAGGTTTTACCCCAACAATGTTTTCATTAGTTTCGCTCACTCTCGAAATCAAGCATTTTACAGCAGGTTGGAGCAGCCTGTATCTCAGCACAGGAATAAGGTAGGGAAGAATTCAAATACTCATTTTGACTGCCTCCAGAAGTTAGATCAGATGGCCAATGCAATTTGGTGCTAGGCCTTTCCCTTTAGGTTTTACCCCAACAATGTTTTCATTAGTTTCGCTCACTCTCGAAATCAAGCATTTTACAGCAGGTTGGAGCAGCCTGTATCTCAGCACAGGAATAAGGTAGGGAAGAATTCTAAGGATCATTTTGACTGCCTCCAGAAGTTAGATCAGATGGCCAATGCAATTTGGTGCTAGGCCTTTCCCTTTAGGTTTTACCCCAACAATGTTTTCATTAGTTTCGCTCACTCTCGAAATCAAGCATTTTACAGCAGGTTGGAGCAGCCTGTATCTCAGCACAGGAATAAGGTAGGGAAGAATTCTAAGGCTCATTTTGACTGCCTCCAGAAGTTAGATCAGATGGCAAATTGGATTTGGTGCTAGGTCTTTCCCTTTAGGTTTTACCCCAACAATGTTTTCATTAGTTTCGCTCACTCTCGAAATCAAGCATTTTACAGCAGGTTGGAGCAGCCTGTATCTCAGCACAGGAATAAGGTAGGGAAGAATTCTAAGGATCATTTTGACTGCCTCCAGAAGTTAGATCAGATGGCAAATTGTATTTGGTGCCAGGTCTTTCCATTTAGGTTTTACCCCAACAATGTTTTCATTAGTTTCGCTCACTCTCGAAATCAAGCATTTTACAGCAGGTTGGAGCAGCCTGTATCTCAGCACAGGAATAAGGTAGGGAAGAATTCTAAGGATCATTTTGACTGCCTCCAGAAGTTAGATCAGATGGCAAATTGTATTTGGTGCTAGGTCTTTCCCTTTAGGTTTTACCCCAACAATGTTTTCATTAGTTTCGCTCACTCTCGAAATCAAGCATTTTACAGCAGGTTGGAGCAGCCTGTATCTCAGCACAGGAATAAGGTAGGGAAGAATTCTAAGGATCATTTTGACTGCCTCCAGAAGTTAGATCAGATGGCCAATTGGATTTGGTGCTAGGTCTTTCCCTTTAGGTTTTACCCCAACAATGTTTTCATTAGTTTCGCTCACTCTCGAAATCAAGCATTTTACAGCAGGTTGGAGCAGCCTGTATCTCAGCACAGGAATAAGGTAGGGAAGAATTCTAAGGATCATTTTGACTGCCTCCAGAAGTTAGATCAGATGGCAAATTGTATTTGGTGCTAGGCCTTTCCCTTTAGGTTTTACCCCAACAATGTTTTCATTAGTTTCGCTCACTCTCGAAATCAAGCATTTTACAGCAGGTTGGAGCAGCCTGTATCTCAGCACAGGAATAAGGTAGGGAAGAATTCAAATACTCATTTTGACTGCCTCCAGAAGTTAGATCAGATGGCAAATTGGATTTGGTGCTAGGTCTTTCCCTTTAGGTTTTACCCCAACAATGTTTTCATTAGTTTCGCTCACTCTCGAAATCAAGCATTTTACAGCAGGTTGGAGCAGCCTGTATCTCAGCACAGGAATAAGGTAGGGAAGAATTCAAATACTCATTTTGACTGCCTCCAGAAGTTAGATCAGATGGCAAATTTTATTTGGTGCCAGGTCTTTCCCTTTAGGTTTTACCCCAACAATGTTTTCATTAGTTTCGCTCACTCTCGAAATCAAGCATTTTACAGCAGGTTGGAGCAGCCTGTATCTCAGCACAGGAATAAGGTAGGGAAGAATTCAAACACTCATTTTGACTGCCTCCAGAAGTTAGATCAGATGGCAAATTGTATTTGGTGCTAGGTCTTTCCCTTTAGGTTTTACCCCAACAATGTTTTCATTAGTTTCGCTCACTCTCGAAATCAAGCATTTTACAGCAGGTTGGAGCAGCCTGTATCTCAGCACAGGAATAAGGTAGGGAAGAATTCAAATACTCATTTTGACTGCCTCCAGAAGTTAGATCAGATGGCCAATGCAATTTGGTGCTAGGTCTTTCCCTTTAGGTTTTACCCCAACAATGTTTTCATTAGTTTCGCTCACTCTCGAAATCAAGCATTTTACAGCAGGTTGGAGCAGCCTGTATCTCAGCACAGGAATAAGGTAGGGAAGAATTCAAATACTCATTTTGACTGCCTCCAGAAGTTAGATCAGATGGCCAATGCAATTTGGTGCTAGGCCCTTCCCTTTAGGTTTTACCCCAACAATGTTTTCATTAGTTTCGCTCACTCTCGAAATCAAGCATTTTACAGCAGGTTGGAGCAGCCTGTATCTCAGCACAGGAATAAGGTAGGGAAGAATTCAAATACTCATTTTGACTGCCTCCAGAAGTTAGATCAGATGGCCAATGCAATTTGGTGCTAGGCCTTTCCCTTTAGGTTTTACCCCAACAATGTTTTCATTAGTTTCGCTCACTCTCGAAATCAAGCATTTTACAGCAGGTTGGAGCAGCCTGTATCTCAGCACAGGAATAAGGTAGGGAAGAATTCTAAGGATCATTTTGACGGCCTCCAGAAGTTAGATCAGATGGCCAATGCAATTTGGTATAAGGCCTTTCCCTTTAGGTTTTACCCCAACAATGTTTTCATTAGTTTCGCTCACTCTCGAAATCAAGCATTTTACAGCAGGTTGGAGCAGCCTGTATCTCAGCACAGGAATAAGGTAGGGAAGAATTCAAACACTCATTTTGACTGCCTCCAGAAGTTAGATCAGATGGCAAATTGTATTTGGTGCTAGGTCTTTCCCTTTAGGTTTTACCCCAACAATGTTTTCATTAGTTTCGCTCACTCTCGAAATCAAGCATTTTACAGCAGGTTGGAGCAGCCTGTATCTCAGCACAGGAATAAGGTAGGGAAGAATTCAAATACTCATTTTGACTGCCTCCAGAAGTTAGATCAGATGGCAAATTGTATTTGGTGCTAGGTCTTTCCCTTTAGGTTTTACCCCAACAATGTTTTCATTAGTTTCGCTCACTCTCGAAATCAAGCATTTTACAGCAGGTTGGAGCAGCCTGTATCTCAGCACAGGAATAAGGTAGGGAAGAATTCAAATACTCATTTTGACTGCCTCCAGAAGTTAGATCAGATGGCAAATTGTATTTGGTGCTAGGTCTTTCCCTTTAGGTTTTACCCCAACAATGTTTTCATTAGTTTCGCTCACTCTCGAAATCAAGCATTTTACAGCAGGTTGGAGCAGCCTGTATCTCAGCACAGGAATAAGGTAGGGAAGAATTCAAATACTCATTTTGACTGCCTCCAGAAGTTAGATCAGATGGCCAATGCAATTTGGTGCTAGGCCTTTCCCTTTAGGTTTTACCCCAACAATGTTTTCATTAGTTTCGATCACTCTCGAAATCAAGCATTTTACAGCAGGTTGGAGCAGCCTGTATCTCAGCACAGGAATAAGGTAGGGAAGAATTCTAAGGATCATTTTGACTGCCTCCAGAAGTTAGATCAGATGGCAAATTGTATTTGGTGCTAGGTCTTTCCCTTTAGGTTTTACCCCAACAATGTTTTCATTAGTTTCGCTCACTCTCAAAATCAAGCATTTTACAGCAGGTTGGAGCAGCCTGTATCTCAGCACAGGAATAAGGTAGGGAAGAATTCAAATACTCATTTTGACTGCCTCCAGAAGTTAGATCAGATGGCCAATGCAATTTGGTGCTAGGCCTTTCCCTTTAGGTTTTACCCCAACAATGTTTTCATTAGTTTCGCTCACTCTCGAAATCAAGCATTTTACAGCAGGTTGGAGCAGCCTGTATCTCAGCACAGGAATAAGGTAGGGAAGAATTCAAATACTCATTTTGACTGCCTCCAGAAGTTAGATCAGATGGCCAATGCAATTTGGTGCTAGGTCTTTCCCTTTAGGTTTTACCCCAACAATGTTTTCATTAGTTTCGCTCACTCTCGAAATCAAGCATTTTACAGCAGGTTGGAGCAGCCTGTATCTCAGCACAGGAATAAGGTAGGGAAGAATTCAAATACTCATTTTGACTGCCTCCAGAAGTTAGATCAGATGGCCAATGCAATTTGGTGCTAGGCCTTTCCCTTTAGGTTTTACCCCAACAATGTTTTCATTAGTTTCGCTCACTCTCGAAATCAAGCATTTTACAGCAGGTTGGAGCAGCCTGTATCTCAGCACAGGAATAAGGTAGGGAAGAATTCTAAGGATCATTTTGACTGCCTCCAGAAGTTAGATCAGATGGCCAATGCAATTTGGTATAAGGCCTTTCCCTTTAGGTTTTACCCCAACAATGTTTTCATTAGTTTCGCTCACTCTCGAAATCAAGCATTTTACAGCAGGTTGGAGCAGCCTGTATCTCAGCACAGGAATAAGGTAGGGAAGAATTCTAAGGATCATTTTGACTGCCTCCAGAAGTTAGATCAGATGGCAAATTGTATTTGGTGCTAGGTCTTTCCCTTTAGGTTTTACCCCAACAATGTTTTCATTAGTTTCGCTCACTCTCGAAATCAAGCATTTTACAGCAGGTTGGAGCAGCCTGTATCTCAGCACAGGAATAAGGTAGGGAAGAATTCTAAGGATCATTTTGACTGCCTCCAGAAGTTAGATCAGATGGCAAATTGGATTTGGTGCTAGGTCTTTCCCTTTAGGTTTTACCCCAACAATGTTTTCATTAGTTTCGCTCACTCTCGAAATCAAGCATTTTACAGCAGGTTGGAGCAGCCTGTATCTCAGCACAGGAATAAGGTAGGGAAGAATTCAAATACTCATTTTGACTGCCTCCAGAAGTTAGATCAGATGGCAAATTGTATTTGGTGCTAGGTCTTTCCCTTTAGGTTTTACCCCAACAATGTTTTCATTAGTTTCGCTCACTCTCGAAATCAAGCATTTTACAGCAGGTTGGAGCAGCCTGTATCTCAGCACAGGAATAAGGTAGGGAAGAATTCAAATACTCATTTTGACTGCCTCCAGAAGTTAGATCAGATGGCCAATGCAATTTGGTGCTAGGCCTTTCCCTTTAGGTTTTACCCCAACAATGTTTTCATTAGTTTCGATCACTCTCGAAATCAAGCATTTTACAGCAGGTTGGAGCAGCCTGTATCTCAGCACAGGAATAAGGTAGGGAAGAATTCTAAGGATCATTTTGACTGCCTCCAGAAGTTAGATCAGATGGCGAATTGTATTTGGTGCTAGGTCTTTCCCTTTAGGTTTTACCCCAACAATGTTTTCATTAGTTTCGCTCACTCTCAAAATCAAGCATTTTACAGCAGGTTGGAGCAGCCTGTATCTCAGCACAGGAATAAGGTAGGGAAGAATTCAAATACTCATTTTGACTGCCTCCAGAAGTTAGATCAGATGGCCAATGCAATTTGGTGCTAGGTCTTTCCCTTTAGGTTTTACCCCAACAATGTTTTCATTAGTTTCGCTCACTCTCGAAATCAAGCATTTTACAGCAGGTTGGAGCAGCCTGTATCTCAGCACAGGAATAAGGTAGGGAAGAATTCAAATACTCATTTTGACTGCCTCCAGAAGTTAGATCAGATGGCCAATGCAATTTGGTGCTAGGTCTTTCCCTTTAGGTTTTACCCCAACAATGTTTTCATTAGTTTCGCTCACTCTCGAAATCAAGCATTTTACAGCAGGTTGGAGCAGCCTGTATCTCAGCACAGGAATAAGGTAGGGAAGAATTCAAATACTCATTTTGACTGCCTCCAGAAGTTAGATCAGATGGCCAATGCAATTTGGTGCTAGGCCTTTCCCTTTAGGTTTTACCCCAACAATGTTTTCATTAGTTTCGCTCACTCTTGAAATCAAGCATTTTACAGCAGGTTGGAGCAGCCTGTATCTCAGCACAGGAATAAGGTAGGGAAGAATTCTAAGGATCATTTTGACTGCCTCCAGAAGTTAGATCAGATGGCCAATGCAATTTGGTGCTAGGCCTTTCCCTTTAGGTTTTACCCCAACAATGTTTTCATTAGTTTCGCTCACTCTCGAAATCAAGCATTTTACAGCAGGTTGGAGCAGCCTGTATCTCAGCACAGGAATAAGGTAGGGAAGAATTCTAAGGATCATTTTGACTGCCTCCAGAAGTTAGATCAGATGGCCAATGCAATTTGGTATAAGGCCTTTCCCTTTAGGTTTTACCCCAACAATGTTTTCATTAGTTTCGCTCACTCTCGAAATCAAGCATTTTCAGCAGGTTGGAGCAGCCTGTATCTCAGCACAGGAATAAGGTAGGGAAGAATTCAAATACTCATTTTGACTGCCTCCAGAAGTTAGATCAGATGGCCAATGCAATTTGGTGCTAGGCCTTTCCCTTTAGGTTTTACCCCAACAATGTTTTCATTAGTTTCGCTCACTCTCGAAATCAAGCATTTTACAGCAGGTTGGAGAAGCCTGTATCTCAGCACAGGAATAAGGTAGGGAAGAATTCAAATAATCATTTTGACTGCCTCCAGAAGTTAGATCAGATGGCCAATGCAATTTGGTATAAGGCCTTTCCCTTTAGGTTTTACCCCAACAATGTTTTCATTAGTTTCGCTCACTCTCGAAATCAAGCATTTTACAGCAGGTTGGAGCAGCCTGTATCTCAGCACAGAAATAAGGTAGGGAAGAATTCAAATACTCATTTTGACTGCCTCCAGAAGTTAGATCAGATGGCCAATGCAATTTGGTATAAGGCCTTTCCCTTTAGGTTTTACCCCAACAATGTTTTCATTAGTTTCGCTCACTCTCGAAATCAAGCATTTTACAGCAGGTTGGAGCAGCCTGTATCTCAGCACAGGAATAAGGTAGGGAAGAATTCAAATACTCATTTTGACTGCTTCCAGAAGTTAGATCAGATGGCAAATTGTATTTGGTGCTAGGTCTTTCGCTTTAGGTTTTACCCCAGCAATGTTTTCATTAGTTTCGCTCACTCTCGAAATCAAGCATTTTACAGCAGGTTGGAGCAGCCTGTATCTCAGCACAGGAATAAGGTAGGGAAGAATTCTAAGGATCATTTTGACTGCCTCCAGAAGTTAGATCAGATGGCAAATTGTATTTGGTGCTAGGTCTTTCCCTTTAGGTTTTACCCCAACAATGTTTTCATTAGTTTCGCTCACTCTCGAAATGAAGCATTTTACAGCAGGTTGGAGCAGCCTGTATCTCAGCACAGGAATAAGGTAGGGAAGAATTCTAAGGATCATTTTGACTGCCTCCAGAAGTTAGATCAGATGGCAAATTGGATTTGGTGCTAGGTCTTTCCCTTTAGGTTTTACCCCAACAATGTTTTCATTAGTTTCGCTCACTCTCGAAATCAAGCATTTTACAGCAGGTTGGAGCAGCCTGTATCTCAGCACAGGAATAAGGTAGGGAAGAATTCTAAGGATCATTTTGACTGCCTCCAGAAGTTAGATCAGATGGCAAATTGGATTTGGTGCTAGGTCTTTCCCTTTAGGTTTTACCCCAACAATGTTTTCATTAGTTTCGCTCACTCTCGAAATCAAGCATTTTACAGCAGGTTGGAGCAGCCTGTATCTCAGCACAGGAATAAGGTAGGGAATAATTCTAAGGATCATTTTGACTGCCTCCAGAAGTTAGATCAGATGGCAAATTGGATTTGGTGCTAGGTCTTTCCCTTTAGGTTTTACCCCAACAATGTTTTCATTAGTTTCGCTCACTCTCGAAATCAAGCATTTTACAGCAGGTTGGAGCAGCCTGTATCTCAGCACAGGAATAAGGTAGGGAAGAATTCTAAGGATCATTTTGACTGCCTCCAGAAGTTAGATCAGATAGCCAATTGGATTTGGTGCTAGGTCTTTCCCTTTAGGTTTTACCCCAACAATGTTTTCATTAGTTTCGCTCACTCTCGAAATCAAGCATTTTACAGCAGGTTGGAGCAGCCTGTATCTCAGCACAGGAATAAGGTAGGGAAGAATTCTAAGGATCATTTTGACTGCCTCCAGAAGTTAGATCAGATGGCAAATTGGATTTGGTGCTAGGTCTTTCCCTTTAGGTTTTACCCCAACAATGTTTTCATTAGTTTCGCTCACTCTCAAAATCAAGCATTTTACAGCAGGTTGGAGCAGCCTGTATCTCAGCACAGGAATAAGGTAGGGAAGAATTCTAAGGATCATTTTGACTGCCTCCAGAAGTTAGATCAGATGGCAAATTGTATTTGGTGCTAGGTCTTTCCCTTTAGGTTTTACCCCAACAATGTTTTCATTAGTTTCGCTCACTCTCGAAATCAAGCATTTTACAGCAGGTTGGAGCAGCCTGTATCTCAGCACAGGAATAAGGTAGGGAAGAATTCTAAGGATCATTTTGACTGCCTCCAGAAGTTAGATCAGATGGCCAATTGGATTTGGTGCTAGGTCTTTCCCTTTAGGTTTTACCCCAACAATGTTTTCATTAGTTTCGCTCACTCTCGAAATCAAGCATTTTACAGCAGGTTGGAGCAGCCTGTATCTCAGCACAGGAATAAGGTAGGGAAGAATTCTAAGGATCATTTTGACTGCCTCCAGAAGTTAGATCAGATGGCAAATTGTATTTGGTGCTAGGCCTTTCCCTTTAGGTTTTACCCCAACAATGTTTTCATTAGTTTCGCTCACTCTCGAAATCAAGCATTTTACAGCAGGTTGGAGCAGCCTGTATCTCAGCACAGGAATAAGGTAGGGAAGAATTCAAATACTCATTTTGACTGCCTCCAGAAGTTAGATCAGATGGCAAATTGGATTTGGTGCTAGGTCTTTCCCTTTAGGTTTTACCCCAACAATGTTTTCATTAGTTTCGCTCACTCTCGAAATCAAGCATTTTACAGCAGGTTGGAGCAGCCTGTATCTCAGCACAGGAATAAGGTAGGGAAGAATTCAAATACTCATTTTGACTGCCTCCAGAAGTTAGATCAGATGGCAAATTTTATTTGGTGCCAGGTCTTTCCCTTTAGGTTTTACCCCAACAATGTTTTCATTAGTTTCGCTCACTCTCGAAATCAAGCATTTTACAGCAGGTTGGAGCAGCCTGTATCTCAGCACAGGAATAAGGTAGGGAAGAATTCAAACACTCATTTTGACTGCCTCCAGAAGTTAGATCAGATGGCAAATTGTATTTGGTGCTAGGTCTTTCCCTTTAGGTTTTACCCCAACAATGTTTTCATTAGTTTCGCTCACTCTCGAAATCAAGCATTTTACAGCAGGTTGGAGCAGCCTGTATCTCAGCACAGGAATAAGGTAGGGAAGAATTCAAATACTCATTTTGACTGCCTCCAGAAGTTAGATCAGATGGCCAATGCAATTTGGTGCTAGGTCTTTCCCTTTAGGTTTTACCCCAACAATGTTTTCATTAGTTTCGCTCACTCTCGAAATCAAGCATTTTACAGCAGGTTGGAGCAGCCTGTATCTCAGCACAGGAATAAGGTAGGGAAGAATTCAAATACTCATTTTGACTGCCTCCAGAAGTTAGATCAGATGGCCAATGCAATTTGGTGCTAGGCCCTTCCCTTTAGGTTTTACCCCAACAATGTTTTCATTAGTTTCGCTCACTCTCGAAATCAAGCATTTTACAGCAGGTTGGAGCAGCCTGTATCTCAGCACAGGAATAAGGTAGGGAAGAATTCAAATACTCATTTTGACTGCCTCCAGAAGTTAGATCAGATGGCCAATGCAATTTGGTGCTAGGCCTTTCCCTTTAGGTTTTACCCCAACAATGTTTTCATTAGTTTCGCTCACTCTCGAAATCAAGCATTTTACAGCAGGTTGGAGCAGCCTGTATCTCAGCACAGGAATAAGGTAGGGAAGAATTCTAAGGATCATTTTGACGGCCTCCAGAAGTTAGATCAGATGGCCAATGCAATTTGGTATAAGGCCTTTCCCTTTAGGTTTTACCCCAACAATGTTTTCATTAGTTTCGCTCACTCTCGAAATCAAGCATTTTACAGCAGGTTGGAGCAGCCTGTATCTCAGCACAGGAATAAGGTAGGGAAGAATTCAAACACTCATTTTGACTGCCTCCAGAAGTTAGATCAGATGGCAAATTGTATTTGGTGCTAGGTCTTTCCCTTTAGGTTTTACCCCAACAATGTTTTCATTAGTTTCGCTCACTCTCGAAATCAAGCATTTTACAGCAGGTTGGAGCAGCCTGTATCTCAGCACAGGAATAAGGTAGGGAAGAATTCAAATACTCATTTTGACTGCCTCCAGAAGTTAGATCAGATGGCAAATTGTATTTGGTGCTAGGTCTTTCCCTTTAGGTTTTACCCCAACAATGTTTTCATTAGTTTCGCTCACTCTCGAAATCAAGCATTTTACAGCAGGTTGGAGCAGCCTGTATCTCAGCACAGGAATAAGGTAGGGAAGAATTCAAATACTCATTTTGACTGCCTCCAGAAGTTAGATCAGATGGCAAATTGTATTTGGTGCTAGGTCTTTCCCTTTAGGTTTTACCCCAACAATGTTTTCATTAGTTTCGCTCACTCTCGAAATCAAGCATTTTACAGCAGGTTGGAGCAGCCTGTATCTCAGCACAGGAATAAGGTAGGGAAGAATTCAAATACTCATTTTGACTGCCTCCAGAAGTTAGATCAGATGGCCAATGCAATTTGGTGCTAGGCCTTTCCCTTTAGGTTTTACCCCAACAATGTTTTCATTAGTTTCGATCACTCTCGAAATCAAGCATTTTACAGCAGGTTGGAGCAGCCTGTATCTCAGCACAGGAATAAGGTAGGGAAGAATTCTAAGGATCATTTTGACTGCCTCCAGAAGTTAGATCAGATGGCAAATTGTATTTGGTGCTAGGTCTTTCCCTTTAGGTTTTACCCCAACAATGTTTTCATTAGTTTCGCTCACTCTCAAAATCAAGCATTTTACAGCAGGTTGGAGCAGCCTGTATCTCAGCACAGGAATAAGGTAGGGAAGAATTCAAATACTCATTTTGACTGCCTCCAGAAGTTAGATCAGATGGCCAATGCAATTTGGTGCTAGGCCTTTCCCTTTAGGTTTTACCCCAACAATGTTTTCATTAGTTTCGCTCACTCTCGAAATCAAGCATTTTACAGCAGGTTGGAGCAGCCTGTATCTCAGCACAGGAATAAGGTAGGGAAGAATTCAAATACTCATTTTGACTGCCTCCAGAAGTTAGATCAGATGGCCAATGCAATTTGGTGCTAGGTCTTTCCCTTTAGGTTTTACCCCAACAATGTTTTCATTAGTTTCGCTCACTCTCGAAATCAAGCATTTTACAGCAGGTTGGAGCAGCCTGTATCTCAGCACAGGAATAAGGTAGGGAAGAATTCAAATACTCATTTTGACTGCCTCCAGAAGTTAGATCAGATGGCCAATGCAATTTGGTGCTAGGCCTTTCCCTTTAGGTTTTACCCCAACAATGTTTTCATTAGTTTCGCTCACTCTCGAAATCAAGCATTTTACAGCAGGTTGGAGCAGCCTGTATCTCAGCACAGGAATAAGGTAGGGAAGAATTCTAAGGATCATTTTGACTGCCTCCAGAAGTTAGATCAGATGGCCAATGCAATTTGGTATAAGGCCTTTCCCTTTAGGTTTTACCCCAACAATGTTTTCATTAGTTTCGCTCACTCTCGAAATCAAGCATTTTACAGCAGGTTGGAGCAGCCTGTATCTCAGCACAGGAATAAGGTAGGGAAGAATTCTAAGGATCATTTTGACTGCCTCCAGAAGTTAGATCAGATGGCAAATTGTATTTGGTGCTAGGTCTTTCCCTTTAGGTTTTACCCCAACAATGTTTTCATTAGTTTCGCTCACTCTCGAAATCAAGCATTTTACAGCAGGTTGGAGCAGCCTGTATCTCAGCACAGGAATAAGGTAGGGAAGAATTCTAAGGATCATTTTGACTGCCTCCAGAAGTTAGATCAGATGGCAAATTGGATTTGGTGCTAGGTCTTTCCCTTTAGGTTTTACCCCAACAATGTTTTCATTAGTTTCGCTCACTCTCGAAATCAAGCATTTTACAGCAGGTTGGAGCAGCCTGTATCTCAGCACAGGAATAAGGTAGGGAAGAATTCAAATACTCATTTTGACTGCCTCCAGAAGTTAGATCAGATGGCAAATTGTATTTGGTGCTAGGTCTTTCCCTTTAGGTTTTACCCCAACAATGTTTTCATTAGTTTCGCTCACTCTCGAAATCAAGCATTTTACAGCAGGTTGGAGCAGCCTGTATCTCAGCACAGGAATAAGGTAGGGAAGAATTCAAATACTCATTTTGACTGCCTCCAGAAGTTAGATCAGATGGCCAATGCAATTTGGTGCTAGGCCTTTCCCTTTAGGTTTTACCCCAACAATGTTTTCATTAGTTTCGATCACTCTCGAAATCAAGCATTTTACAGCAGGTTGGAGCAGCCTGTATCTCAGCACAGGAATAAGGTAGGGAAGAATTCTAAGGATCATTTTGACTGCCTCCAGAAGTTAGATCAGATGGCGAATTGTATTTGGTGCTAGGTCTTTCCCTTTAGGTTTTACCCCAACAATGTTTTCATTAGTTTCGCTCACTCTCAAAATCAAGCATTTTACAGCAGGTTGGAGCAGCCTGTATCTCAGCACAGGAATAAGGTAGGGAAGAATTCAAATACTCATTTTGACTGCCTCCAGAAGTTAGATCAGATGGCCAATGCAATTTGGTGCTAGGTCTTTCCCTTTAGGTTTTACCCCAACAATGTTTTCATTAGTTTCGCTCACTCTCGAAATCAAGCATTTTACAGCAGGTTGGAGCAGCCTGTATCTCAGCACAGGAATAAGGTAGGGAAGAATTCAAATACTCATTTTGACTGCCTCCAGAAGTTAGATCAGATGGCCAATGCAATTTGGTGCTAGGTCTTTCCCTTTAGGTTTTACCCCAACAATGTTTTCATTAGTTTCGCTCACTCTCGAAATCAAGCATTTTACAGCAGGTTGGAGCAGCCTGTATCTCAGCACAGGAATAAGGTAGGGAAGAATTCAAATACTCATTTTGACTGCCTCCAGAAGTTAGATCAGATGGCCAATGCAATTTGGTGCTAGGCCTTTCCCTTTAGGTTTTACCCCAACAATGTTTTCATTAGTTTCGCTCACTCTTGAAATCAAGCATTTTACAGCAGGTTGGAGCAGCCTGTATCTCAGCACAGGAATAAGGTAGGGAAGAATTCTAAGGATCATTTTGACTGCCTCCAGAAGTTAGATCAGATGGCCAATGCAATTTGGTGCTAGGCCTTTCCCTTTAGGTTTTACCCCAACAATGTTTTCATTAGTTTCGCTCACTCTCGAAATCAAGCATTTTACAGCAGGTTGGAGCAGCCTGTATCTCAGCACAGGAATAAGGTAGGGAAGAATTCTAAGGATCATTTTGACTGCCTCCAGAAGTTAGATCAGATGGCCAATGCAATTTGGTATAAGGCCTTTCCCTTTAGGTTTTACCCCAACAATGTTTTCATTAGTTTCGCTCACTCTCGAAATCAAGCATTTTCAGCAGGTTGGAGCAGCCTGTATCTCAGCACAGGAATAAGGTAGGGAAGAATTCAAATACTCATTTTGACTGCCTCCAGAAGTTAGATCAGATGGCCAATGCAATTTGGTGCTAGGCCTTTCCCTTTAGGTTTTACCCCAACAATGTTTTCATTAGTTTCGCTCACTCTCGAAATCAAGCATTTTACAGCAGGTTGGAGAAGCCTGTATCTCAGCACAGGAATAAGGTAGGGAAGAATTCAAATAATCATTTTGACTGCCTCCAGAAGTTAGATCAGATGGCCAATGCAATTTGGTATAAGGCCTTTCCCTTTAGGTTTTACCCCAACAATGTTTTCATTAGTTTCGCTCACTCTCGAAATCAAGCATTTTACAGCAGGTTGGAGCAGCCTGTATCTCAGCACAGAAATAAGGTAGGGAAGAATTCAAATACTCATTTTGACTGCCTCCAGAAGTTAGATCAGATGGCCAATGCAATTTGGTATAAGGCCTTTCCCTTTAGGTTTTACCCCAACAATGTTTTCATTAGTTTCGCTCACTCTCGAAATCAAGCATTTTACAGCAGGTTGGAGCAGCCTGTATCTCAGCACAGGAATAAGGTAGGGAAGAATTCAAATACTCATTTTGACTGCTTCCAGAAGTTAGATCAGATGGCAAATTGTATTTGGTGCTAGGTCTTTCGCTTTAGGTTTTACCCCAGCAATGTTTTCATTAGTTTCGCTCACTCTCGAAATCAAGCATTTTACAGCAGGTTGGAGCAGCCTGTATCTCAGCACAGGAATAAGGTAGGGAAGAATTCTAAGGATCATTTTGACTGCCTCCAGAAGTTAGATCAGATGGCAAATTGTATTTGGTGCTAGGTCTTTCCCTTTAGGTTTTACCCCAACAATGTTTTCATTAGTTTCGCTCACTCTCGAAATGAAGCATTTTACAGCAGGTTGGAGCAGCCTGTATCTCAGCACAGGAATAAGGTAGGGAAGAATTCTAAGGATCATTTTGACTGCCTCCAGAAGTTAGATCAGATGGCAAATTGGATTTGGTGCTAGGTCTTTCCCTTTAGGTTTTACCCCAACAATGTTTTCATTAGTTTCGCTCACTCTCGAAATCAAGCATTTTACAGCAGGTTGGAGCAGCCTGTATCTCAGCACAGGAATAAGGTAGGGAAGAATTCTAAGGATCATTTTGACTGCCTCCAGAAGTTAGATCAGATGGCAAATTGGATTTGGTGCTAGGTCTTTCCCTTTAGGTTTTACCCCAACAATGTTTTCATTAGTTTCGCTCACTCTCGAAATCAAGCATTTTACAGCAGGTTGGAGCAGCCTGTATCTCAGCACAGGAATAAGGTAGGGAATAATTCTAAGGATCATTTTGACTGCCTCCAGAAGTTAGATCAGATGGCAAATTGGATTTGGTGCTAGGTCTTTCCCTTTAGGTTTTACCCCAACAATGTTTTCATTAGTTTCGCTCACTCTCGAAATCAAGCATTTTACAGCAGGTTGGAGCAGCCTGTATCTCAGCACAGGAATAAGGTAGGGAAGAATTCTAAGGATCATTTTGACTGCCTCCAGAAGTTAGATCAGATAGCCAATTGGATTTGGTGCTAGGTCTTTCCCTTTAGGTTTTACCCCAACAATGTTTTCATTAGTTTCGCTCACTCTCGAAATCAAGCATTTTACAGCAGGTTGGAGCAGCCTGTATCTCAGCACAGGAATAAGGTAGGGAAGAATTCTAAGGATCATTTTGACTGCCTCCAGAAGTTAGATCAGATGGCAAATTGGATTTGGTGCTAGGTCTTTCCCTTTAGGTTTTACCCCAACAATGTTTTCATTAGTTTCGCTCACTCTCAAAATCAAGCATTTTACAGCAGGTTGGAGCAGCCTGTATCTCAGCACAGGAATAAGGTAGGGAAGAATTCTAAGGATCATTTTGACTGCCTCCAGAAGTTAGATCAGATGGCAAATTGGATTTGGTGCTAGGTCTTTCCCTTTAGGTTTTACCCCAACAATGTTTTCATTAGTTTCGCTCACTCTCGAAATCAAGCATTTTACAGCAGGTTGGAGCAGCCTGTATCTCAGCACAGGAATAAGGTAGGGAAGAATTCTAAGGATCATTTTGACTGCCTCCAGAAGTTAGATCAGATGGCAAATTGGATTTGGTGCTAGGTCTTTCCCTTTAGGTTTTACCCCAACAATGTTTTCATTAGTTTCGCTCACTCTCGAAATCAAGCATTTTACAGCAGGTTGGAGCAGCCTGTATCTCAGCACAGGAATAAGGTAGGGAAGAATTCTAAGGATCATTTTGACTGCCTCCAGAAGTTAGATCAGATGGCAAATTGGATTTGGTGCTAGGTCTTTCCCTTTAGGTTTTACCCCAACAATGTTTTCATTAGTTTCGCTCACTCTCGAAATCAAGCATTTTACAGCAGGTTGGAGCAGCCTGTATCTCAGCACAGGAATAAGGTAGGGAAGAATTCTAAGGATCATTTTGACTGCCTCCAGAAGTTAGATCAGATGGCAAATTGGATTTGGTGCTAGGTCTTTCCCTTTAGGTTTTACCCCAACAATGTTTTCATTAGTTTCGCTCACTCTCGAAATCAAGCATTTTACAGCAGGTTGGAGCAGCCTGTATCTCAGCACAGGAATAAGGTAGGGAAGAATTCTAAGGATCATTTTGACTGCCTCCAGAAGTTAGATCAGATGGCAAATTGGATTTGGTGCTAGGTCTTTCCCTTTAGGTTTTACCCCAACAATGTTTTCATTAGTTTCGCTCACTCTCGAAATCAAGCATTTTACAGCAGGTTGGAGCAGCCTGTATCTCAGCACAGGAATAAGGTAGGGAAGAATTCTAAGGATCATTTTGACTGCCTCCAGAAGTTAGATCAGATGGCAAATTGGATTTGGTGCTAGGTCTTTCCCTTTAGGTTTTACCCCAACAATGTTTTCATTAGTTTCGCTCACTCTCGAAATCAAGCATTTTACAGCAGGTTGGAGCAGCCTGTATCTCAGCACAGGAATAAGGTAGGGAAGAATTCTAAGGATCATTTTGACTGCCTCCAGAAGTTAGATCAGATAGCCAATTGGATTTGGTGCTAGGTCTTTCCCTTTAGGTTTTACCCCAACAATGTTTTCATTAGTTTCGCTCACTCTCAAAATCAAGCATTTTACAGCAGGTTGGAGCAGCCTGTATCTCAGCACAGGAATAAGGTAGGGAAGAATTCTAAGGATCATTTTGACTGCCTCCAGAAGTTAGATCAGATGGCAAATTGGATTTGGTGCTAGGTCTTTCCCTTTAGGTTTTACCCCAACAATGTTTTCATTAGTTTCGCTCACTCTCGAAATCAAGCATTTTACAGCAGGTTGGAGCAGCCTGTATCTCAGCACAGGAATAAGGTAGGGAAGAATTCTAAGGATCATTTTGACTGCCTCCAGAAGTTAGATCAGATGGCAAATTGGATTTGGTGCTAGGTCTTTCCCTTTAGGTTTTACCCCAACAATGTTTTCATTAGTTTTGCTCACTCTCGAAATCAAGCATTTTACAGCAGGTTGGAGCAGCCTGTATCTCAGCACAGGAATAAGGTAGGGAAGAATTCTAAGGATCATTTTGACTGCCTCCAGAAGTTAGATCAGATGGCAAATTGGATTTGGTGCTAGGTCTTTCCCTTTAGGTTTTACCCCAACAATGTTTTCATTAGTTTCGCTCACTCTCGAAATCAAGCATTTTACAGCAGGTTGGAGCAGCCTGTATCTCAGCACAGGAATAAGGTAGGGAACAATTCAAATACTCATTTTGACTGCCTCCAGAAGTTAGATCAGATGGCCAATGCAATTTGGTGCTAGGCCTTTCCCTTTAGGTTTTACCCCAACAATGTTTTCATTAGTTTCGATCACTCTCGAAATCAAGCATTTTACAGCAGGTTGGAGCAGCCTGTATCTCAGCACAGGAATAAGGTAGGGAAGAATTCTAAGGATCATTTTGACTGCCTCCAGAAGTTAGATCAGATGGCCAATTGGATTTGGTGCTAGGTCTTTCCCTTTAGGTTTTACCCCAACAATGTTTTCATTAGTTTCGCTCACTCTCAAAATCAAGCATTTTACAGCAGGTTGGAGCAGCCTGTATCTCAGCACAGGAATAAGGTAGGGAAGAATTCTAAGGATCATTTTGACTGCCTCCAGAAGTTAGATCAGATGGCAAATTGTATTTGGTGCCAGGTCTTTCCATTTAGGTTTTACCCCAACAATGTTTTCATTAGTTTCGCTCACTCTCGAAATCAAGCATTTTACAGCAGGTTGGAGCAGCCTGTATCTCAGCACAGGAATAAGGTAGGGAAGAATTCTAAGGATCATTTTGACTGCCTCCAGAAGTTAGATCAGATGGCAAATTGGATTTGGTGCTAGGTCTTTCCCTTTAGGTTTTACCCCAACAATGTTTTCATTAGTTTCGCTCACTCTCGAAATCAAGCATTTTACAGCAGGTTGGAGCAGCCTGTATCTCAGCACAGGAATAAGGTAGGGAAGAATTCAAATACTCATTTTGACTGCCTCCAGAAGTTAGATCAGATGGCCAATGCAATTTGGTGCTAGGCCTTTCCCTTTAGGTTTTACCCCAACAATGTTTTCATTAGTTTCGCTCACTCTCGAAATCAAGCATTTTACAGCAGGTTGGAGCAGCCTGTATCTCAGCACAGGAATAAGGTAGGGAAGAATTCAAATACTCATTTTGACTGCCTCCAGAAGTTAGATCAGATGGCAAATTGGATTTGGTGCTAGGTCTTTCCCTTTAGGTTTTACCCCAACAATGTTTTCATTAGTTTCGCTCACTCTCAAAATCAAGCATTTTACAGCAGGTTGGAGCAGCCTGTATCTCAGCACAGGAATAAGGTAGGGAAGAATTCAAATACTCATTTTGACTGCCTCCAGAAGTTAGATCAGATGGCAAATTGTATTTGGTGCCAGGTCTTTCCCTTTAGGTTTTACCCCAACAATGTTTTCATTAGTTTCGCTCACTCTCGAAATCAAGCATTTTACAGCAGGTTGGAGCAGCCTGTATCTCAGCACAGGAATAAGGTAGGGAAGAATTCTAAGGATCATTTTGACTGCCTCCAGAAGTTAGATCAGATGGCCAATGCAATTTGGTATAAGGCCTTTCCCTTTAGGTTTTACCCCAACAATGTTTTCATTAGTTTCGCTCACTCTCGAAATCAAGCATTTTACAGCAGGTTGGAGCAGCCTGTATCTCAGCACAGGAATAAGGTAGGGAAGAATTCAAACACTCATTTTGACTGCCTCCAGAAGTTAGATCAGATGGCAAATTGTATTTGGTGCTAGGTCTTTCCCTTTAGGTTTTACCCCAACAATGTTTTCATTAGTTTCGCTCACTCTCGAAATCAAGCATTTTACAGCAGGTTGGAGCAGCCTGTATCTCAGCACAGGAATAAGGTAGGGAAGAATTCAAATACTCATTTTGACTGCCTCCAGAAGTTAGATCAGATGGCCAATGCAATTTGGTGCTAGGTCTTTCCCTTTAGGTTTTACCCCAACAATGTTTTCATTAGTTTCGCTCACTCTCGAAATCAAGCATTTTACAGCAGGTTGGAGCAGCCTGTATCTCAGCACAGGAATAAGGTAGGGAAGAATTCAAATACTCATTTTGACTGCCTCCAGAAGTTAGATCAGATGGCAAATTGTATTTGGTGCTAGGTCTTTCCCTTTAGGTTTTACCCCAACAATGTTTTCATTAGTTTCGCTCACTCTCGAAATCAAGCATTTTACAGCAGGTTGGAGCAGCCTGTATCTCAGCACAGGAATAAGGTAGGGAAGAATTCAAATACTCATTTTGACTGCCTCCAGAAGTTAGATCAGATGGCAAATTGTATTTGGTGCTAGGTCTTTCCCTTTAGGTTTTACCCCAACAATGTTTTCATTAGTTTCGCTCACTCTCGAAATCAAGCATTTTACAGCAGGTTGGAGCAGCCTGTATCTCAGCACAGGAATAAGGTAGGGAAGAATTCAAATACTCATTTTGACTGCCTCCAGAAGTTAGATCAGATGGCCAATGCAATTTGGTGCTAGGCCTTTCCCTTTAGGTTTTACCCCAACAATGTTTTCATTAGTTTCGATCACTCTCGAAATCAAGCATTTTACAGCAGGTTGGAGCAGCCTGTATCTCAGCACAGGAATAAGGTAGGGAAGAATTCTAAGGATCATTTTGACTGCCTCCAGAAGTTAGATCAGATGGCAAATTGTATTTGGTGCTAGGTCTTTCCCTTTAGGTTTTACCCCAACAATGTTTTCATTAGTTTCGCTCACTCTCAAAATCAAGCATTTTGCAGCAGGTTGGAGCAGCCTGTATCTCAGCACAGGAATAAGGTAGGGAAGAATTCAAATACTCATTTTGACTGCCTCCAGAAGTTAGATCAGATGGCCAATGCAATTTGGTGCTAGGTCTTTCCCTTTAGGTTTTACCCCAACAATGTTTTCATTAGTTTCGCTCACTCTCGAAATCAAGCATTTTACAGCAGGTTGGAGCAGCCTGTATCTCAGCACAGGAATAAGGTAGGGAAGAATTCAAATACTCATTTTGACTGCCTCCAGAAGTTAGATCAGATGGCCAATGCAATTTGGTGCTAGGTCTTTCCCTTTAGGTTTTACCCCAACAATGTTTTCATTAGTTTCGCTCACTCTCGAAATCAAGCATTTTACAGCAGGTTGGAGCAGCCTGTATCTCAGCACAGGAATAAGGTAGGGAAGAATTCAAATACTCATTTTGACTGCCTCCAGAAGTTAGATCAGATGGCCAATGCAATTTGGTGCTAGGCCTTTCCCTTTAGGTTTTACCCCAACAATGTTTTCATTAGTTTCGCTCACTCTTGAAATCAAGCATTTTACAGCAGGTTGGAGCAGCCTGTATCTCAGCACAGGAATAAGGTAGGGAAGAATTCTAAGGATCATTTTGACTGCCTCCAGAAGTTAGATCAGATGGCCAATGCAATTTAGTGCTAGGCCTTTCCCTTTAGGTTTTACCCCAACAATGTTTTCATTAGTTTCGCTCACTCTCGAAATCAAGCATTTTACAGCAGGTTGGAGCAGCCTGTATCTCAGCACAGGAATAAGGTAGGGAAGAATTCTAAGGATCATTTTGACTGCCTCCAGAAGTTAGATCAGATGGCCAATGCAATTTGGTATAAGGCCTTTCCCTTTAGGTTTTACCCCAACAATGTTTTCATTAGTTTCGCTCACTCTCGAAATCAAGCATTTTACAGCAGGTTGGAGCAGCCTGTATCTCAGCACAGGAATAAGGTAGGGAAGAATTCAAATACTCATTTTGACTGCCTCCAGAAGTTAGATCAGATGGCCAATGCAATTTGGTATAAGGCCTTTCCCTTTAGGTTTTACCCCAACAATGTTTTCATTAGTTTCGCTCACTCTCGAAATCAAGCATTTTACAGCAGGTTGGAGAAGCCTGTATCTCAGCACAGGAATAAGGTAGGGAAGAATTCAAATAATCATTTTGACTGCCTCCAGAAGTTAGATCAGATGGCCAATGCAATTTGGTATAAGGCCTTTCCCTTTAGGTTTTACCCCAACAATGTTTTCATTAGTTTCGCTCACTCTCGAAATCAAGCATTTTACAGCAGGTTGGAGCAGCCTGTATCTCAGCACAGGAATAAGGTAGGGAAGAATTCAAATACTCATTTTGACTGCTTCCAGAAGTTAGATCAGATGGCAAATTGTATTTGGTGCTAGGTCTTTCCCTTTAGGTTTTACCCCAACAATGTTTTCATTAGTTTCGCTCACTCTCGAAATCAAGCATTTTACAGCAGGTTGGAGCAGCCTGTATCTCAGCACAGGAATAAGGTAGGGAAGAATTCTAAGGATCATTTTGACTGCCTCCAGAAGTTAGATCAGATGGCAAATTGGATTTGGTGCTAGGTCTTTCCCTTTAGGTTTTACCCCAACAATGTTTTCATTAGTTTCGCTCACTCTCGAAATCAAGCATTTTACAGCAGGTTGGAGCAGCCTGTATCTCAGCACAGGAATAAGGTAGGGAAGAATTCTAAGGATCATTTTGACTGCCTCCAGAAGTTAGAGCAGATGGCAAATTGGATTTGGTGCTAGGTCTTTCCCTTTAGGTTTTACCCCAACAATGTTTTCATTAGTTTCGCTCACTCTCGAAATCAAGCATTTTACAGCAGGTTGGAGCAGCCTGTATCTCAGCACAGGAATAAGGTAGGGAATAATTCTAAGGATCATTTTGACTGCCTCCAGAAGTTAGATCAGATGGCAAATTGGATTTGGTGCTAGGTCTTTCCCTTTAGGTTTTACCCCAACAATGTTTTCATTAGTTTCGCTCACTCTCGAAATCAAGCATTTTACAGCAGGTTGGAGCAGCCTGTATCTCAGCACAGGAATAAGGTAGGGAAGAATTCTAAGGATCATTTTGACTGCCTCCAGAAGTTAGATCAGATAGCCAATTGGATTTGGTGCTAGGTCTTTCCCTTTAGGTTTTACCCCAACAATGTTTTCATTAGTTTCGCTCACTCTCGAAATCAAGCATTTTACAGCAGGTTGGAGCAGCCTGTATCTCAGCACAGGAATAAGGTAGGGAAGAATTCAAATACTCATTTTGACTGCCTCCAGAAGTTAGATCAGATGGCCAATGCAATTTGGTGCTAGGTCTTTCCCTTTAGGTTTTACCCCAACAATGTTTTCATTAGTTTCGCTCACTCTCGAAATCAAGCATTTTACAGCATGTTGGAGCAGCCTGTATCTCAGCACAGGAATAAGGTAGGGAAGAATTCAAATACTCATTTTGACTGCCTCCAGAAGTTAGATCAGATGGCCAATGCAATTTGGTGCTAGGCCTTTCCCTTTAGGTTTTACCCCAACAATGTTTTCATTAGTTTCGCTCACTCTTGAAATCAAGCATTTTACAGCAGGTTGGAGCAGCCTGTATCTCAGCACAGGAATAAGGTAGGGAAGAATTCTAAGGATCATTTTGACTGCCTCCAGAAGTTAGATCAGATGGCCAATGCAATTTAGTGCTAGGCCTTTCCCTTTAGGTTTTACCCCAACAATGTTTTCATTAGTTTCGCTCACTCTCGAAATCAAGCATTTTACAGCAGGTTGGAGCAGCCTGTATCTCAGCACAGGAATAAGGTAGGGAAGAATTCTAAGGATCATTTTGACTGCCTCCAGAAGTTAGATCAGATGGCCAATGCAATTTGGTATAAGGCCTTTCCCTTTAGGTTTTACCCCAACAATGTTTTCATTAGTTTCGCTCACTCTCGAAATCAAGCATTTTACAGCAGGTTGGAGCAGCCTGTATCTCAGCACAGGAATAAGGTAGGGAAGAATTCAAATACTCATTTTGACTGCCTCCAGAAGTTAGATCAGATGGCCAATGCAATTTGGTATAAGGCCTTTCCCTTTAGGTTTTACCCCAACAATGTTTTCATTAGTTTCGCTCACTCTCGAAATCAAGCATTTTACAGCAGGTTGGAGAAGCCTGTATCTCAGCACAGGAATAAGGTAGGGAAGAATTCAAATAATCATTTTGACTGCCTCCAGAAGTTAGATCAGATGGCCAATGCAATTTGGTATAAGGCCTTTCCCTTTAGGTTTTACCCCAACAATGTTTTCATTAGTTTCGCTCACTCTCGAAATCAAGCATTTTACAGCAGGTTGGAGCAGCCTGTATCTCAGCACAGGAATAAGGTAGGGAAGAATTCAAATACTCATTTTGACTGCTTCCAGAAGTTAGATCAGATGGCAAATTGTATTTGGTGCTAGGTCTTTCCCTTTAGGTTTTACCCCAACAATGTTTTCATTAGTTTCGCTCACTCTCGAAATCAAGCATTTTACAGCAGGTTGGAGCAGCCTGTATCTCAGCACAGGAATAAGGTAGGGAAGAATTCTAAGGATCATTTTGACTGCCTCCAGAAGTTAGATCAGATGGCAAATTGGATTTGGTGCTAGGTCTTTCCCTTTAGGTTTTACCCCAACAATGTTTTCATTAGTTTCGCTCACTCTCGAAATCAAGCATTTTACAGCAGGTTGGAGCAGCCTGTATCTCAGCACAGGAATAAGGTAGGGAAGAATTCTAAGGATCATTTTGACTGCCTCCAGAAGTTAGAGCAGATGGCAAATTGGATTTGGTGCTAGGTCTTTCCCTTTAGGTTTTACCCCAACAATGTTTTCATTAGTTTCGCTCACTCTCGAAATCAAGCATTTTACAGCAGGTTGGAGCAGCCTGTATCTCAGCACAGGAATAAGGTAGGGAATAATTCTAAGGATCATTTTGACTGCCTCCAGAAGTTAGATCAGATGGCAAATTGGATTTGGTGCTAGGTCTTTCCCTTTAGGTTTTACCCCAACAATGTTTTCATTAGTTTCGCTCACTCTCGAAATCAAGCATTTTACAGCAGGTTGGAGCAGCCTGTATCTCAGCACAGGAATAAGGTAGGGAAGAATTCTAAGGATCATTTTGACTGCCTCCAGAAGTTAGATCAGATAGCCAATTGGATTTGGTGCTAGGTCTTTCCCTTTAGGTTTTACCCCAACAATGTTTTCATTAGTTTCGCTCACTCTCGAAATCAAGCATTTTACAGCAGGTTGGAGCAGCCTGTATCTCAGCACAGGAATAAGGTAGGGAAGAATTCTAAGGATCATTTTGACTGCCTCCAGAAGTTAGATCAGATGGCAAATTGGATTTGGTGCTAGGTCTTTCCCTTTAGGTTTTACCCCAACAATGTTTTCATTAGTTTCGCTCACTCTCAAAATCAAGCATTTTACAGCAGGTTGGAGCAGCCTGTATCTCAGCACAGGAATAAGGTAGGGAAGAATTCTAAGGATCATTTTGACTGCCTCCAGAAGTTAGATCAGATGGCAAATTGGATTTGGTGCTAGGTCTTTCCCTTTAGGTTTTACCCCAACAATGTTTTCATTAGTTTCGCTCACTCTCGAAATCAAGCATTTTACAGCAGGTTGGAGCAGCCTGTATCTCAGCACAGGAATAAGGTAGGGAAGAATTCTAAGGATCATTTTGACTGCCTCCAGAAGTTAGATCAGATGGCAAATTGGATTTGGTGCTAGGTCTTTCCCTTTAGGTTTTACCCCAACAATGTTTTCATTAGTTTCGCTCACTCTCGAAATCAAGCATTTTACAGCAGGTTGGAGCAGCCTGTATCTCAGCACAGGAATAAGGTAGGGAAGAATTCTAAGGATCATTTTGACTGCCTCCAGAAGTTAGATCAGATGGCAAATTGGATTTGGTGCTAGGTCTTTCCCTTTAGGTTTTACCCCAACAATGTTTTCATTAGTTTCGCTCACTCTCGAAATCAAGCATTTTACAGCAGGTTGGAGCAGCCTGTATCTCAGCACAGGAATAAGGTAGGGAAGAATTCAAATACTCATTTTGACTGCCTCCAGAAGTTAGATCAGATGGCAAATTGGATTTGGTGCTAGGTCTTTCCCTTTAGGTTTTACCCCAACAATGTTTTCATTAGTTTCGCTCACTCTCGAAATCAAGCATTTTACAGCAGGTTGGAGCAGCCTGTATCTCAGCACAGGAATAAGGTAGGGAAGAATTCAAATACTCATTTTGACTGCCTCCAGAAGTTAGATCAGATGGCAAATTGGATTTGGTGCTAGGTCTTTCCCTTTAGGTTTTACCCCAACAATGTTTTCATTAGTTTCGCTCACTCTCGAAATCAAGCATTTTACAGCAGGTTGGAGCAGCCTGTATCTCAGCACAGGAATAAGGTAGGGAAGAATTCAAATACTCATTTTGACTGCCTCCAGAAGTTAGATCAGATGGCAAATTGTATTTGGTGCCAGGTCTTTCCCTTTAGGTTTTACCCCAACAATGTTTTCATTAGTTTCGCTCACTCTCGAAATCAAGCATTTTACAGCAGGTTGGAGCAGCCTGTATCTCAGCACAGGAATAAGGTAGGGAAGAATTCAAACACTCATTTTGACTGCCTCCAGAAGTTAGATCAGATGGCAAATTGGATTTGGTGCTAGGTCTTTCCCTTTAGGTTTTACCCCAACAATGTTTTCATTAGTTTCGCTCACTCTCGAAATCAAGCATTTTACAGCAGGTTGGAGCAGCCTGTATCTCAGCACAGGAATAAGGTAGGGAAGAATTCAAATACTCATTTTGACTGCCTCCAGAAGTTAGATCAGATGGCCAATGCAATTTGGTGCTAGGCCTTTCCCTTTAGGTTTTACCCCAACAATGTTTTCATTAGTTTCGCTCACTCTCGAAATCAAGCATTTTACAGCATGTTGGAGCAGCCTGTATCTCAGCACAGGAATAAGGTAGGGAAGAATTCAAATACTCATTTTGACTGCCTCCAGAAGTTAGATCAGATGGCCAATGCAATTTGGTATAAGGCCTTTCCCTTTAGGTTTTACCCCAACAATGTTTTCATTAGTTTCGCTCACTCTCGAAATCAAGCATTTTACAGCAGGTTGGAGCAGCCTGTATCTCAGCACAGGAATAAGGTAGGGAAGAATTCTAAGGATCATTTTGACTGCCTCCAGAAGTTAGATCAGATGGCCAATGCAATTTGGTATAAGGCCTTTCCCTTTAGGTTTTACCCCAACAATGTTTTCATTAGTTTCGCTCACTCTCGAAATCAAGCATTTTACAGCATGTTGGAGCAGCCTGTATCTCAGCACAGGAATAAGGTAGGGAAGAATTCAAACACTCATTTTGACTGCCTCCAGAAGATAGATCAGATGGCAAATTGTATTTGGTGCTAGGTCTTTCCCTTTAGGTTTTACCCCAACAATGTTTTCATTAGTTTCGCTCACTCTCGAAATCAAGCATTTTACAGCAGGTTGGAGCAGCCTGTATCTCAGCACAGGAATAAGGTAGGGAAGAATTCAAATACTCATTTTGACTGCCTCCAGAAGTTAGATCAGATGGCAAATTGTATTTGGTGCTAGGTCTTTCCCTTTAGGTTTTACCCCAACAATGTTTTCATTAGTTTCGCTCACTCTCGAAATCAAGCATTTTACAGCAGGTTGGAGCAGCCTGTATCTCAGCACAGGAATAAGGTAGGGAAGAATTCAAATACTCATTTTGACTGCCTCCAGAAGTTAGATCAGATGGCCAATGCAATTTCGTGCTAGGCCTTTCCCTTTAGGTTTTACCCCAACAATGTTTTCATTAGTTTCGATCACTCTCGAAATCAAGCATTTTACGGCAGGTTGGAGCAGCCTGTATCTCAGCACAGGAATAAGGTAGGGAAGAATTCTAAGGATCATTTTGACTGCCTCCAGAAGTTAGATCAGATGGCAAATTGTATTTGGTGCTAGGTCTTTCCCTTTAGGTTTTACCCCAACAATGTTTTCATTAGTTTCGCTCACTCTCGAAATCAAGCATTTTACAGCAGGTTGGAGCAGCCTGTATCTCAGCACAGGAATAAGGTAGGGAAGAATTCAAATACTCATTTTGACTGCCTCCAGAAGTTAGATCAGATGGCCAATGCAATTTGGTGCTAGGTCTTTCCCTTTAGGTTTTACCCCAACAATGTTTTCATTAGTTTCGCTCACTCTCGAAATCAAGCATTTTACAGCAGGTTGGAGCAGCCTGTATCTCAGCACAGGAATAAGGTAGGGAAGAATTCAAATACTCATTTTGACTGCCTCCAGAAGTTAGATCAGATGGCCAATGGAATTTGGTGCTAGGTCTTTCCCTTTAGGTTTTACCCCAACAATGTTTTCATTAGTTTCGCTCACTCTCGAAATCAAGCATTTTACAGCATGTTGGAGCAGCCTGTATCTCAGCACAGGAATAAGGTAGGGAAGAATTCAAATACTCATTTTGACTGCCTCCAGAAGTTAGATCAGATGGCCAATGCAATTTGGTGCTAGGCCTTTCCCTTTAGGTTTTACCCCAACAATGTTTTCATTTGTTTCGCTCACTCTCGAAATCAAGCATTTTACAGCAGGTTGGAGCAGCCTGTATCTCAGCACAGGAATAAGGTAGGGAAGAATTCTAAGGATCATTTTGACTGCCTCCAGAAGTTAGATCAGATGGCCAATGCAATTTGGTGCTAGGCCTTTCCCTTTAGGTTTTACCCCAACAATGTTTTCATTAGTTTCGATCACTCTCGAAATCAAGCATTTTACAGCAGGTTGGAGCAGCCTGTATCTCAGCACAGGAATAAGGTAGGGAAGAATTCTAAGGATCATTTTGACTGCCTCCAGAAGTTATATCAGATGGCCAATGCAATTTGGTATAAGGCCTTTCCCTTTAGGTTTTACCCCAACAATGTTTTCATTAGTTTCGCTCACTCTCGAAATCAAGCATTTTACAGCAGGTTGGAGCAGCCTGTATCTCAGCACAGGAATAAGGTAGGGAAGAATTCAAATACTCATTTTGACTGCCTCCAGAAGTTAGATCAGATGGCAAATTGTATTTGGTGCTAGGTCTTTCCCTTTAGGTTTTACCCCAACAATGTTTTCATTAGTTTCGCTCACTCTCGAAATCAAGCATTTTACAGCAGGTTGGAGCAGCCTGTATCTCAGCACAGGAATAAGGTAGGGAAGAATTCAAATACCCATTTTGACTGCCTCCAGAAGTTAGATCAGATGGCAAATTGTATTTGGTGCCAGGTCTTTCCCTTTAGGTTTTACCCCAACAATGTTTTCATTAGTTTCGCTCACTCTCGAAATCAAGCATTTTACAGCAGGTTGGAGCAGCCTGTATCTCAGCACAGGAATAAGGTAGGGAAGAATTCAAATACTCATTTTGACTGCCTCCAGAAGTTAGATCAGATGGCCAATGCAATTTGGTGCTAGGCCTTTCCCTTTAGGTTTTACCCCAACAATGTTTTCATTAGTTCCGCTCACTCTCGAAATCAAGCATTTTACAGCAGGTTGGAGCAGCCTGTATCTCAGCACAGGAATAAGGTAGGGAAGAATTCTAAGGATCATTTTGACTGCCTCCAGAAGTTAGATCAGATGGCAAATTGTATTTGGTGCTAGGTCTTTCCCTTTAGGTTTTACCCCAACAATGTTTTCATTAGTTTCGCTCACTCTCGAAATCAAGCATTTTACAGCAGGTTGGAGCAGCCTGTATCTCAGCACAGGAATAAGGTAGGGAAGAATTCAAATACTCATTTTGACTGCCTCCAGAAGTTAGATCAGATGGCCAATGCAATTTGGTGCTAGGTCTTTCCCTTTAGGTTTTACCCCAACAATGTTTTCATTAGTTTCGCTCACTCTCGAAATCAAGCATTTTACAGCAGGTTGGAGCAGCCTGTATCTCAGCACAGGAATAAGGTAGGGAAGAATTCAAACACTCATTTTGACTGCCTCCAGAAGTTAGATCAGATGGCAAATTGTATTTGGTGCTAGGTCTTTCCCTTTAGGTTTTACCCCAACAATGTTTTCATTAGTTTCGCTCACTCTCGAAATCAAGCATTTTACAGCAGGTTGGAGCAGCCTGTATCTCAGCACAGGAATAAGGTAGGGAAGAATTCTAAGGATCATTTTGACTGCCTCCAGAAGTTAGATCAGATGGCCAATGTAATTTGGTGCTAGGTCTTTCCCTTTAGGTTTTACCCCAACAATGTTTTCATTAGTTTCGCTCACTCTCGAAATCAAGCATTTTACAGCATGTTGGAGCAGCCTGTATCTCAGCACAGGAATAAGGTAGGGAAGAATTCAAATACTCATTTTGACTGCCTCCAGAAGTTAGATCAGATGGCCAATGCAATTTGGTGCTAGGCCTTTCCCTTTAGGTTTTACCCCAACAATGTTTTCATTAGTTTCGCTCACTCTCGAAATCAAGCATTTTACAGCAGGTTGGAGCAGCCTGTATCTCAGCACAGGAATAAGGTAGGGAAGAATTCAAATACTCATTTTGACTGCCTCCAGAAGTTAGATCAGATGGCCAATGCAATTTGGTATAAGGCCTTTCCCTTTAGGTTTTACCCCAACAATGTTTTCATTAGTTTCGCTCACTCTCGAAATCAAGCATTTTACAGCAGGTTGGAGCAGCCTGTATCTCAGCACAGGAATAAGGTAGGGAAGAATTCAAATAATCATTTTGACTGCCTCCAGAAGTTAGATCAGATGGCCAATGCAATTTGGTATAAGGCCTTTCCCTTTAGGTTTTACCCCAACAATGTTTTCATTAGTTTCGCTCACTCTCGAAATCAAGCATTTTACAGCAGGTTGGAGCAGCCTGTATCTCAGCACAGGAATAAGGTAGGGAAGAATTCAAATACTCATTTTGACTGCCTCCAGAAGTTAGATCAGATGGCCAATGCAATTTGGTATAAGGCCTTTCCCTTTAGGTTTTACCCCAACAATGTTTTCATTAGTTTCGCTCACTCTCGAAATCAAGCATTTTACAGCAGGTTGGAGCAGCCTGTATCTCAGCACAGGAATAAGGTAGGGAAGAATTCAAATACTCATTTTGACTGCTTCCAGAAGTTAGATCAGATGGCAAATTGTATTTGGTGCTAGGTCTTTCGCTTTAGGTTTTACCCCAACAATGTTCTCATTAGTTTCGCTCACTCTCGAAATCAAGCATTTTACAGCAGGTTGGAGCAGCCTGTATCTCAGCACAGGAATAAGGTAGGGAAGAATTCTAAGGATCATTTTGACTGCCTCCAGAAGTTAGATCAGATGGCAAATTGTATTTGGTGCTAGGTCTTTCCCTTTAGGTTTTACCCCAACAATGTTTTCATTAGTTTCGCTCACTCTCGAAATCAAGCATTTTACAGCAGGTTGGAGCAGCCTGTATCTCAGCACAGGAATAAGGTAGGGAAGAATTCAAATACTCATTTTGACTGCCTCCAGAAGTTAGATCAGATGGCCAATGCAATTTGGTGCTAGGCCTTTCCCTTTAGGTTTTACCCCAACAATGTTTTCATTAGTTTCGCTCACTCTCGAAATCAAGCATTTTACAGCAGGTTGGAGCAGCCTGTATCTCAGCACAGGAATAAGGTAGGGAAGAATTCAAATACTCATTTTGACTGCCTCCAGAAGTTAGATCAGATGGCCAATGCAATTTGGTGCTAGGCCTTTCCCTTTAGGTTTTACCCCAACAATGTTTTCATTAGTTTCGCTCACTCTCGAAATCAAGCATTTTACAGCAGGTTGGAGAAGCCTGTATCTCAGCACAGGAATAAGGTAGGGAAGAATTCAAATAATCATTTTGACTGCCTCCAGAAGTTAGATCAGATGGCCAATGCAATTTGGTATAAGGCCTTTCCCTTTAGGTTTTACCCCAACAATGTTTTCATTAGTTTCGCTCACTCTCGAAATCAAGCATTTTACAGCAGGTTGGAGCAGCCTGTATCTCAGCACAGGAATAAGGTAGGGAAGAATTCAAATACTCATTTTGACTGCCTCCAGAAGTTAGATCAGATGGCCAATGCAATTTGGTATAAGGCCTTTCCCTTTAGGTTTTACCCCAACAATGTTTTCATTAGTTTCGCTCACTCTCGAAATCAAGCATTTTACAGCAGGTTGGAGCAGCCTGTATCTCAGCACAGGAATAAGGTAGGGAAGAATTCAAATACTCATTTTGACTGCTTCCAGAAGTTAGATCAGATGGCAAATTGGATTTGGTGCTAGGTCTTTCGCTTTAGGTTTTACCCCAACAATGTTTTCATTAGTTTCGCTCACTCTCGAAATCAAGCATTTTACAGCAGGTTGGAGCAGCCTGTATCTCAGCACAGGAATAAGGTAGGGAAGAATTCTAAGGATCATTTTGACTGCCTCCAGAAGTTAGATCAGATGGCAAATTGGATTTGGTGCTAGGTCTTTCCCTTTAGGTTTCACCCCAACAATGTTTTCATTAGTTTCGCTCACTCTCGAAATCAAGCATTTTACAGCAGGTTGGAGCAGCCTGTATCTCAGCACAGGAATAAGGTAGGGAAGAATTCAAATACTCATTTTGACTGCCTCCAGAAGTTAGATCAGATGGCCAATGCAATTTGGTGCTAGGTCTTTCCCTTTAGGTTTTACCCCAACAATGTTTTCATTAGTTTCGCTCACTCTCGAAATCAAGCATTTTACAGCAGGTTGGAGCAGCCTGTATCTCAGCACAGGAATAAGGTAGGGAAGAATTCAAATAATCATTTTGACTGCCTCCAGAAGTTAGATCAGATGGCCAATGCAATTTGGTATAATGCCTTTCCCTTTAGGTTTTACCCCAACAATGTTTTCATTAGTTTCGCTCACTCTCGAAATCAAGCATTTTACAGCAGGTTGGAGCAGCCTGTATCTCAGCACAGGAATAAGGTAGGGAAGAATTCAAATACTCATTTTGACTGCCTCCAGAAGTTAGATCAGATGGCCAATGCAATTTGGTATAAGGCCTTTCCCTTTAGGTTTTACCCCAACAATGTTTTCATTAGTTTCGCTCACTCTCGAAATCAAGCATTTTACAGCAGGTTGGAGCAGCCTGTATCTCAGCACAGGAATAAGGTAGGGAAGAATTCTAAGGATCATTTTGACTGCCTCCAGAAGTTAGATCAGATGGCAAATTGAATTTGGTGCTAGGCCTTTCCCTTTAGGTTTTACCCCAACAATGTTTTCATTAGTTTCGCTCACTCTCGAAATCAAGCATTTTACAGCAGGTTGGAGCAGCCTGTATCTCAGCACAGGAATAAGGTAGGGAAGAATTCAAATACTCATTTTGACTGCCTCCAGAAGTTAGATCAGATGGCAAATTGGATTTGGTGCTAGGTCTTTCCCTTTAGGTTTTACCCCAACAATGTTTTCATTAGTTTCGCTCACTCTCGAAATCAAGCATTTTACAGCAGGTTGGAGCAGCCTGTATCTCAGCACAGGAATAAGGTAGGGAAGAATTCTAAGGATCATTTTGACTGCCTCCAGAAGTTAGATCAGATGGCAAATTGGATTTGGTGCTAGGTCTTTCCCTTTAGGTTTTACCCCAACAATGTTTTCATTAGTTTCGCTCACTCTCGAAATCAAGCATTTTACAGCAGGTTGGAGCAGCCTGTATCTCAGCACAGGAATAAGGTAGGGAAGAATTCAAATACTCATTTTGACTGCCTCCAGAAGTTAGATCAGATGGCAAATTGGATTTGGTGCTAGGTCTTTCCCTTTAGGTTTTACCCCAACAATGTTTTCATTAGTTTCGCTCACTCTCGAAATCAAGCATTTTACAGCAGGTTGGAGCAGCCTGTATCTCAGCACAGGAATAAGGTAGGGAAGAATTCTAAGGATCATTTTGACTGCCTCCAGAAGTTAGATCAGATGGCCAATTGAATTTGGTGCTAGGTCTTTCCCTTTAGGTTTTACCCCAACATAGTTTTCATTAGTTTCGCTCACTCTCGAAATCAAGCATTTTACAGCAGGTTGGAGCAGCCTGTATCTCAGCACAGGAATAAGGTAGGGAAGAATTCTAAGGATCATTTTGACTGCCTCCAGAAGTTAGATCAGATGGCAAATTGGATTTGGTGCTAGGTCTTTCCCTTTAGGTTTTACCCCAACAATGTTTTCATTAGTTTCGCTCACTCTCGAAATCAAGCATTTTACAGCAGGTTGGAGCAGCCTGTATCTCAGCAAAGGAATAAGGTAGGGAAGAATTCAAACACTCATTTTGACTGCCTCCAGAAGTTAGATCAGATGGCAAATTGTATTTGGTGCTAGGTCTTTCCCTTTAGGTTTTACCCCAACAATGTTTTCATTAGTTTCGCTCACTCTCAAAATCAAGCATTTTACAGCAGGTTGGAGCAGCCTGTATCTCAGCACAGGAATAAGGTAGGGAAGAATTCAAATACTCATTTTGACTGCCTCCAGAAGTTAGATCAGATGGCCAATGCAATTTGGTGCTAGGCCTTTCCCTTTAGGTTTTACCCCAACAATGTTTTCATTAGTTTCGCTCACTCTCGAAATCAAGCCTTTTAACAGCAGGTTGGAGCAGCCTGTATCTCTGCACAGGAATAAGGTAGGGAAGAATTCTAAGGATCATTTTGACTGCCTCCAGAAGTTAGATCAGATGGCCAATGCAATTTGGTATAAGGCCTTTCCCTTTAGGTTTTACCCCAACAATGTTTTCATTAGTTTTCGCTCACTCTCGAAATCAAGCATTTTACAGCAGGTTGGAGCAGCCTGTATCTCAGCACAGGAATAAGGTAGGGAAGAATTCAAATACTCATTTTGACTGCCTCCAGAAGTTAGATCAGATGGCCATTTGCAATTTGTGTGCTAGGTCTTCCCTTTAGGTTTTACCCCAACAATGTTTTCATAGTTTCGCTCACTCTCGAAATCAAGCATTTTACAGCAGGTTGGAGCAGCCTGTATCTCAGCACAGGAATAAGGTAGGGAAGAATTCAAATACTCATTTTGACTGCCCTCCAGAAGTTAGATCAGATGGCCAATGCAATTTGGTGCTAGGCCTTTCCCTTTAGGTTTTACCCCAACAATGTTTTCATTAGTTTCGCTCACTCTCGAAATCAAGCATTTTACAGCAGGTTGGAGCAGCCTGTATCTCAGCACAGGAATAAGGTAGGGAAGAATTCTAAGGATCATTTTGACTGCCTCCAGAAGTTAGATCAGATGGCAAATTGGATTTGGTGCTAGGCCTTTCCCTTTAGGTTTTACCCCAACAATGTTTTCATTAGTTTCGCTCACTCTCGAAATCAAGCATTTTACAGCCAGGTTGGGAGGCAGCCTGTATCTCAGCACGGAATAAGGTAGGGAAGAATTCTAAGGATCATTTTGACTGCCTCCAGAAGTTAGATCAGATGGCAAATTGGATTTTGGTGCTAGGTCTTTCCCTTTAGGTTTTACCCCAACAATGTTTTCATTAGTTTCGCTCACTCTCGAAATCAAGCCATTTTACAGCAGGTGGAGCAGCCTGTATCTCAGCACAGGAATAAGGTAGGGAAGAATTCTAAGGATCATTTTGACTGCCTCCAGAAGTTAGATCAGATGGCAAATTGGATTTGGTGCTAGGTCTTTCCCTTTAGGTTTTACCCCAACAATGTTTTCATTAGTTTCGCTCACTCTCGAAATCAAGCATTTTACAGCAGGTTGGAGCAGCCTGTATCTCAGCACAGGAATAAGGTAGGGAAGAATTCTAAGGATCATTTTGACTGCCTCCAGAAGTTAGATCAGATGGCAAATTGGATTTGGTGCTAGGTCTTTCCCTTTAGGTTTTACCCCAACAATGTTTTCATTAGTTTCGCTCACATCTCGAAATCAAGCATTTTACAGCAGGTTGGAGCAGCCTGTATCTCAGCACAGGAATAAGGTAGGGAAGAATTCTAAGGATCATTTTGACTGCCTCCAGAAGTTAGATCAGATGGCAAATTGGATTTGGTGCTAGGTCTTTCCCTTTAGGTTTTACCCCTACAATGTTTTCATTAGTTTCGCTCACTCTCGAAATCAAGCATTTTACAGCAGGTTGGAGCAGCCTGTATCTCAGCACAGGAATAAGGTAGGGAAGAATTCAAATACTCATTTTGACTGCCTCCAGAAGTTAGATCAGATGGCAAATTGGATTTGGTGCTAGGTCTTTCCCTTTAGGTTTTACCCCCAACAATGTTTTCATTAGTTTCGCCTCACTCTCGAAATCAAGCATTTTACAGCAGGTTGGAGCAGCCTGTATCTCAGCACAGGAATAAGGTAGGGAAGAATTCAAATACTCATTTTGACTGCCTCCAGAAGTTAGATCAGATGGCAAATTGGATTTGGTGCTAGGTCTTTCCCTTTAGGTTTTACCCCCAACAATGTTTTCATTAGTTTCGCTCACTCTCGAAATCAAGCATTTTACAGCAGGTTGGAGCAGCCTGTATCTCAGCACAGGAATAAGGTAGGGAAGAATTCAAATACTCATTTTGACTGCCTCCAGAAGTTAGATCAGATGGCAAATTGTATTTGGTGCCAGGTCTTTCCCTTTAGGTTTTACCCCAACAATGTTTTCATTAGTTTCGCTCACTCTCGAAATCAAGCATTTTACAGCAGGTTGGAGCAGCCTGTATCTCAGCACAGGAATAAGGTAGGGAAGAATTCAAACACTCATTTTGACTGCCTCCAGAAGTTAGATCAGATGGCAAATTGGATTTGGTGCTAGGTCTTTCCCTTTAGGTTTTACCCCAACAATGTTTTCATTAGTTTCGCTCACCTCTCGAAATCAAGCATTTTACAGCAGGTTGGAGCAGCCTGTATCTCAGCACAGGAATAAGGTAGGGAAGAAATTCAAAATACTCATTTTGACTGCCTCCAGAAGTTAGATCAGATGGCCAATGCAATTTGTGCTAGGCCTTTCCCTTTAGGTTTTACCCCAACAATGTTTTCATTAGTTTCGCTCACTCTCGAAATCAAGCATTTTACAGCATGTTGGAGCAGCCTGTATCTCAGCACAGGAATAAGGTAGGGAAGAATTCAAATACTCATTTTGACTGCACTCCAGAAGTTAGATCAGATGGCCAACTGCAATTTGGTATAAGGCCTTTCCCTTTAGGTTTTACCCCAACAATGTTTTCATTAGTTTCGCTCACTCTCGAAATCAAGCATTTTACAGCAGGTTGGAGCAGCCTGTATCTCAGCACAGGAATAAGGTAGGGAAGAATTCTAAGGATCATTTTGACTGCCTCCAGAAGTTAGATCAGATGAGCCAATGCAATTTGGTATAAGGCCTTTCCCTTAGGTTTTACCCCAACAATGTTTTCATTAGTTTCGCTCACTCTCGAAATCAAGCATTTTACAGCAGGTTGGAGCAGCCTGTATCTCAGCACAGGAATAAGGTAGGGAAGAATTCAAACACTCATTTTGACTGCCTCCAGAAGATAGATCAGATGGCAAATTGTATTGGTGCTAGGTCTTTCCCTTTAGGTTTTACCCCAACAATGTTTTCATTAGTTTCGCTCACTCTCGAAATCAAGCATTTTACAGCAGGTTGGAGCAGCCTGTATCTCAGCACAGGAATAAGGTAGGGAAGAATTCAAATACTCATTTTGACTGCCTCCAGAAGTTAGATCAGATGGCCAATGCAATTTCGTGCTAGGCCTTTCCCTTAGGTTTTACCCCAACAATGTTTTCATTAGTTTCGATCACTCTCGATATCAAGCATTTTACGGCAGGTTGGAGCAGGCCTGTATCTCAGCACAGGAATAAGGTAGGGAAGAATTCTAAGGATCATTTTGACTGCCTCCAGAAGTTAGATCAGATGGCAAATTGTATTTGGTGCTAGGTCTTTCCCTTTAGGTTTTACCCCAACAATGTTTTCATTAGTTTCGCTCACTCTCGAAATCAAGCATTTTACAGCAGGTTGGAGCAGCCTGTATCTCAGCACAGGAATAAGGTAGGGAAGAATTCAAATACTCATTTTGACTGCCTCCAGAGTTAGATCAGATGGCCAAGTGCAATTTGGTGCTAGGTCTTTCCCTTTAGGTTTTACCCCAACAATGTTTTCATTAGTTTCGCTCACTCTCGAAATCAAGCATTTACAGCAGGTTGGAGCAGCCTGTATCTCAGCACAGGAATAAGGTAGGGAAGAATTCAAATACTCATTTGACTGCCTCCAGAAGTTAGATCAGATGGCCAATGGAATTTGGTGCTAGGTCTTTCCCTTTAGGTTTTACCCCAACAATGTTTTCATTAGTTTCGCTCACTCTCGAAATCAAGCATTTTACAGCATGTTGGAGCAGCCTGTATCTCAGCACAGGAATAAGGTAGGGAAGAATTCAAATACTCATTTTGACTGCCTCCAGAAGTTAGATCAGATGGCCAATGCAATTTGGTGCTAGGCCTTTCCCTTTAGGTTTTACCCCAACAATGTTTTCATTTGTTTCGCTCACTCTCGAAATCAAGCATTTTACAGCAGGTTGGAGCAGCCTGTATCTCAGCACAGGAATAATGGTAGGGAAGAATTCTAAGGATCATTTTGACTGCCTCCAGAAGTTAGATCAGATGGCCAATGCAATTTGGTGCTAGGACCTTTCCCTTTAGGTTTTACCCCAACAATGTTTTCATTAGTTTCGATCACTCTCGAAATCAAGCATTTTACAGCAGGTTGGAGCAGCCTGTATCTCAGCACAGGAATAAGGTAGGGAAGAATTCTAAGGATCATTTTGACTGCCTCCAGAAGTTATATCAGATGGCCAATGCAATTTGGTATAAGGCCTTTCCCTTTAGGTTTTACCCCAACAATGTTTTCATTAGTTTCGCTCACTCTCGAAATCAAGCATTTTACAGCAGGTTGGAGCAGCCTGTATCTCAGGCACAGGAATAAGGTAGGGAGAATTCTAAGGATCATTTTGACTGCCTCCAGAAGTTAGATCAGATGGCAAATTGTATTTGGTGCTAGGTCTTTTCCCTTTAGGTTTTTACCCCAACCAATGTTTTTCATTAGTTTCGCTCACTCTCGAAATCAAGCATTTTACAGCAGGTTGGAGCAGCCTGTATCTCAGCACAGGAATAAGGTAGGGAAGAATTCAAATACCCATTTTGACTGCCTCCAGAAGTTAGATTCAGATGGCAAATTGTATTTGGTGCCAGGTCTTTCCCTTTAGGTTTTACCCCAACAATGTTTCATTAGTTTCGCTCACTCTCGAAATCAAGCATTTTACAGCAGGTTGGAGCAGCCCTGTATCTCAGCACAGGAATAAGGTAGGGCAAGAATTCAAATACTCATTTTGGACTGCCTCCAGAAGTTAGATCAGATGGCCAATGCAATTTGGTGCTAGGCCTTTCCCTTTAGGTTTTACCCCAACAATGTTTTCATTAGTTCCGCTCACTCTCGAAATCAAGCATTTTACAGCAGGTTGGAGCAGCCTGTATCTCAGCACAGGAATAAGTAGGGAAGAATTCTAAGGATCATTTTTGACTGCCTCCAGAAGTTAGATCAGATGGCAAATTGTATTTGGTGCTAGGTCTTTCCCTTTAGGTTTTACCCCAACAATGTTTCATTAGTTTCGCTCACTCTCGAAATCAAGCATTTTACAGCAGGTTGGAGCAGCCCTGTATCTCAGCACAGGAATAAGGTTGGGAAGAATTCAAATACTCATTTTGACTGCCTCCAGAAGTTAGATCAGATGGCCAATGCAATTTGGTGCTAGGTCTTTCCCTTTAGGTTTTACCCCAACAATGTTTTCATTAGTTTCGCTCACTCTCGAAATCAAGCATTTTACAGCAGGTTGGAGCAGCCTGTATCTCAGCACAGGAATAAGGTAGGGAAGAATTCAAACACTCATTTTGACTGCCTCCAGAAGTTAGATCAGATGGCAAATTGTATTTGGTGCTAGGTCTTTCCCTTTAGGTTTTACCCAACAATGTTTTCATTAGTTTCGCTCACTCTCGAAATTCAAGCATTTTACAGCAGGTTGGAGCAGCCTGTATCTCAGCACAGGAATAAGGTAGGGAAGAATTCTAAGGATCATTTTGACTGCCTCCAGAAGTTAGATCAGATGGCCAATGTAATTTGGTGCTAGGTCTTTCCCTTTAGGTTTTACCCCAACAATGTTTTTCATTAGTTTCGCTCACTCTCGAAATCAAGCAATTTTACAGCATGTTGGAGCAGCCTGTATCTCAGCACAGGAATAAGGTAGGGAAGAATTTCAAATACTCATTTTGACTGCCTCCAGAAGTTAGATCAGATGGCCAATGCAATTGGTGCTAGGCCTTTCCCTTTAGGTTTTACCCCAACAATGTTTTCATTAGTTTCGCTCACTCTCGAAATCAAGCATTTTACAGCAGGTTGGAGCAGGCCTGTATCTCAGCACAGGAATAAGGTAGGGAAGAATTCAAATACTCATTTTGACTGCCTCCAGAAGTTAGATCAGATGGCCAATGCAATTTGGTATAAGGCCTTTCCCTTTAGGTTTTACCCCAACAATGTTTTCATTAGTTTCGCTCACTCTCGAAATCAAGCATTTTACAGCAGGTTGGAGCAGCCTGTATCTCAGCACAGGAATAAGGTAGGGAAGAATTCAAATAATCATTTTGACTGCCTCCAGAAGTTAGATCAGATGGCCAATGCAATTTGGTATATAAGGCCTTTCCCTTTAGGTTTTACCCCAACAATGTTTTCATTAGTTTCGCTCACTCTCGAAATCAAGCATTTTACAGCAGGTTGGAGCAGCCTGTATCTCAGCACAGGAATAAGGTAGGGAAGAATTCAAATACTCATTTTGACTGCCTCCAGAAGTTAGATCAGATGGCCAATGCAATTTGGGTATAAGGCCTTTCCCATTAGGTTTTACCCCAACAATGTTTTCATTAGTTTCGCTCACTCTCGAAATCAAGCATTTTACAGCAGGTTGGAGCAGCCTGTATCTCAGCACAGGAATAAGGTAGGGAAGAATTCAAATACTCATTTTGACTGCTTCCAGAAGTTAGATCAGATGGCAAATTGTATTTGGTGCTAGGTCTTTCGCTTTAGGTTTTACCCCAACAATGTTCTCATTAGTTTCGCTCACTCTCGAAATCAAGCATTTTACAGCAGGTTGGAGCAGCCTGTATCTCAGCACAGGAATAAGGTAGGGAAGAATTCTAAGGAATCATTTTGACTGCCTCCAGAAGTTAGATCAGATGGCAAATTGTATTTGGTGCTAGGTCTTTCCCTTTAGGTTTTACCCCAACAATGTTTTCATTAGTTTCGCTCACTCTCGAAATCAAGCATTTTACAGCAGGTTGGAGCAGCCTGTATCTCAGCACAGGAAAAGGTAGGGAAGAATTCAAATACTCATTTTGACTGCCTCCAGAAGTTAGATCAGATGGCCAATGCAATTTGGTGCTAGGCCTTTCCCTTTAGGTTTTACCCCAACAATGTTTTCATTAGTTTCGCTCACTCTCGAAATCAAGCATTTTACAGCATGTTGGAGCAGCCTGTATCTCAGCACAGGAATAAGGTAGGGAAGAATTCAAATACTCATTTGACTGACTCCAGAAGTTAGATCAGATGGCCAATGCAATTTGGTAT